>NC_069504.1:647061403-647333903 GCF_027579735.1 Bombina bombina
TACATTTTATATCAATACATAATACTAGCTTTTTAACATGACGACAGGTACATTTTTTAACTGAGCCTCTGGTGTGTTACAGGCAGCCTTGGGCTTTTGTTGGAGTTCTTGGTGAAGGTCCCTTTAAGGTGTCTGAGGATAGAAAACATTATGAAAGCAACGGTACGACAGGTCTAGCTACAGCCACAAGGGAATTCCAGACATATGGAGGGCTGCATTTCACCGTCACTGCTTACAGTGGCTGGATTAAAGGTACACACTTCACTACAAGTGAGCAACGAGGAGACTGTCTGGTTTACCTCCAATAATTGCAAGAAAATAAAAATGCAATCATAAAAAAATACTAACGTTCAAGAATAAAGATGCATATTTTCTAACTTTACTGTGTATTTGATGATGTTAATATACTAGATGCAAAGCAACTTCATTTGGTCAATATTAAACACTGTTTATTTCAGGTAAGCATACTTTTAGATAGCACATTTACACTGACATATTTGCATCTGATCTTGTTTGAGGTTTAAATAGACAAAGCAAAATATTACTCTACTCTCACTGTTTATTTTACTTAGTTGTGTGAATAACCAGCAAATGACATTGCAGCAAACAATAGAACTTTTAAAAGAGGATTTGTATGTGTTTGTTTAGGCACTGTACTATAAGATTGTTTCTCATTAATGTGTTTCCAGTGACTTGTTTTACCAGTTAATTAAAGGGACATGAAACACATTTTTTTTTCTTTTATGATTCAGATAGAGATTACAATTTAAAAAAAGTTTCCAATTTAATTTCATTATCAAATTTGATTTGTTCTTTTGTTATTCTTTGTTGAAGATATATCTAGATAGGTAATGTGCACATGTCTGTTGCACTACATGACATGTAATAGTGCTGCCATCTATAGCTCTTGCTAATTTATAACATTGTTGCAAAACTGCTGCCACCATATAGTGCTGCAGAAATGTGCACACCTCTGAACTTACCTTCCTGTTTTATCAACAAAGGATAACAAGAAAACAGAAGAAAAAATATAATAGAAGTACATTGGAAAATTGTTTAAAATTGTATGTTCTGTCTGAATCGTGAAAGAAAATGTTTGAGTTTTATGTCCCTTTAAATGATTAGATAGAGCATGCCATTTTAATCAACTTTCCAACAATGTTTTTAGCAATGTTATACATATTTACAAACCCTGCTGCCATATAATGCTATAGACACTCTACTGCAGCAGTTTGCAACTATGTATACCATCACTATAAACATTGTAGCAAACACTGCTGCCAGATAGCTAAGGACACATGCACGCTTCTGAGCGCACCTAGGATTACTCTTTAACAAAGGATACCACGGGAACTAAGCAAACTTCATAATAGAAGTAAATCGAAAAGTTGTTTAAAATTGCATGTTTTATATAAATTGTGAATGCTTATTTCTTACTTTACTGTCCCTTTAAATGTATAGGAAATTGCTGCTTATGTTTTTAGTTTTTTTGTAAAATCAATGTTTTGCTCATCGAATACACAATTTATTGTTCTTGAGAACATGCCCATTAAAGTGGACTGAGCCTTTAAGCTTCTTTATCTTATCTCTCTGTTATTTACACAAAGGCCTATACCGAGAGCAATTAAAATAGGACATTTCAGTACCTATCTCTTTCACCCTGCCTTTTGTTTACACAGCTTTTCTAAAGAAAATACTGCAGTTTTCATATTTTCATCCTAATGCATTACTCAGTGTACTATATTTTCTGCCAGAGTTTGTACTTTAAACTGACTGTGTGCTGGCACTTTCAGGAGTTCCACGGAATGGCTTCAGGATAGAAGTTTCCAGGGGCATCATCCTTACATTAGTGGATGACGTTAGGAGTTGGTTGCCTGGTAACAGAATAGTCATTGCAAGTACTGATTACTCGATGTACCAGGCTGAAGAATTCAATTTGCTTCTGTGCCCTGAATGTAAAAGTAATCAAGTGAAAATTGATGGTAAGAAAACAATTTAGACGGACCATTACCACTCTGTCTAAAGTTAGCAGCAATAGAAACCATTCTTTATTCTCTGTGCTCTGTCTTTTTTTATTGCTTCACACATTCAATGTGATATATAAGCCTGTATGTTTTATCAGTCAGATAGCACTTGTATGAACAGCACACAGTGCTTGCAATCACATTTTTCGTTTGTTTACAATGATGATGTGTAATTAAAATTGGGAACTGGGTTAATACAACTTGTTAGGACATATTAAAGGGACATTATACACTCATTTTTTCTTTGCATAAATGTTTTGTAGATGATCTATTTATATAGCTCATAAAGTTTTTTTTTTTTTTTTTTTAAATGTATAGTTTTGCTGATTTTTAACCAAGCCCCAAAGTTTTATGAGAATACCGTCAGACACCTACTCCAGCTTGCTCCTGTTTGTGTAAAGGGTCTTTTCATATGCAAAAGAAGGGGGGGGGGTGGAGAGTGTCTTATTTCCCACTTGCAGTTGGCTTTCCAGCTACCTTTTCAACAGAGCTAAACTGAGAGCTTCTAAGTAAGTTTTTAAACAGTTTTATACTGGATTTTTATATCAGTATCTGTGCATCCTATTCTTTATAGTAGTGTCTATTACATGCAGTTATATGAAAACTAGTCTATATTGTCCCTTTAAGCAGCAGTTCAGTATTATCATTCCCTTTATTTCTGCAATATACAGTTTAATATCCAATTTGGAAATTGATTTACTTTTGAGGTAGAAAAGAAACCTTAGTTTACAAAAATATAAATGAAGCCGCTATCCAAAATACTCTAATAGTTTGAAGAAGGGGACATAACAGCCAATCAGGTGCATGACCGGTTGCTGTGGGGTGTTCTCTCTGATATACAGTTTCTATTTGTTACACCTAAAACTATTTTGTTCCAGGGACAGAAGTGCAGAATATGTTTACATTGCTGTAATTAGTATTGTTATTTTAAAATCAACCTAGAAATGATCATTGGAAGTCTATTCAATGTAATATTACAGAACTGATCAGAGACAATAGAAATTATTTCAATTATAACAGCTGAGATAAATCAGTAACATATGACCATTTTCATAGCTCTTTAAATAAATGGAAACTTATTCAATTTGTATTACTATGCACTGATCAAAATACTGAAGTAATATCTGTACAAAGCTGTAATATTTGTTATATTGAAATGAAAACCTTTTTTTTTCTTTTGCAGGTAGCCCCCTTTACACGCACATTGGAGAGGTTATAGACGGTATTGACATGAGAGCAGAAGTTGGGCTCCTGACAAGAAATATTGTCATCAAGGGGGAAATGGAGGACTCCTGTTACGGAAATAACTTTTGTCAGTTTTTTAACTATGACACCTTTGGGGGTCAAATCAAGGTCAGCACAATATATTTTATATTTGTGTACTTTTTAGATTTTCCAATAATTTTACTTTTATAACCTAAAATAGCAATAGTTAAAGGGACAGTAAGCCTTGATAAGTCACCAGGGGGAATTTTAAAGGACCAGCAAATACAGTAGATTTACATAATTAACAAATGCATGATAACAAGACAATGCAATAGCACTGAGTCTAATCTTCAAATGAGTAGTATATATTTTTTTAATTTCAAAGATATGCCCACTCCCCCTGTATCATGTGACAGTTATCAGCCAATCACAAATGCATATATGTATACTCTGTGAATTCTTGCACATGCTCAATAGGAGCTGGTGACTCAAAAGGTGTAAATATAAAAAAGACTGTGCACATTTTGTTAATTGAAGTAAATTGGAAAGTTGTTTAAAATCACATGTTCTATCTCAATCATAACAGTTTAATTTTGACTTGAGTGTCCCTGTAAGTTCTGAAAATCCTCAGTTTTCAAAGTAATATTTTTTTTTTGCTTAAAGGACACAAAATAATTAATGAATTATATTGCAAAGTTGTTTCATTACACATAACTAGACATGTTACAGTATATAATAATCTCTATGTGGTCACTGTCACTTTAAATATATGAAGGTGTTTCCTTACAATATATATAAAGGGATAAACATATATCATATAAATCCTTTACATTTCTGTTATATTTGAAGACTAATATATAGTAATTAAGCAATCACTTATGATATGGATGCAGTAATACACTCTGGGCCGACCATTCAATGCTTTATCATTTTATTTTCACAGATCCAGAGACATTTTACTTCTGTTCATCTGTCAGGAGTAGAAGTAACACATATGGGACAGCAGCTGTTGGGCAGTTACCCAGTGCATTTCCATATGACAGGAACTGTGGATGAAGATGGAGGATATAGTCCCCCAACATACGTTGACAATCTAGCAATCCACCACTGCTTCTCCCGATGTGTTGCTATTCATGGGACTCATGGACTTCTGGTACGAAAAAATAAATAAATAAATATATATATATATATATATATATATATATATATGTAATAGCAAAAAATAGAAGGCACTCACTGGGTCTTATCCAAAAGAATTATTTAATTTGTTTCATGACGTTTTGGGTCACCTTAATTTTCAAATAGCTATACAGTTAAGCAACATTTTACTCACCCTTAAAAGCCCTCAGAACCCCAGTGCGGCACTACTGATGGCGTAACCGGAAGTGGGCGTAGTCACGTGACTTACGTTACATACTCACTGTAGCCATAGCAACTGGACGCTTGTCAGCAACGTCTGTGAATAAAAACAAACAACAACACCATGTGTTAACATATAATACAGTGTGGCAGAGATTGATGTCAGGCACAGAATTGCATCATACAGGAGCAGGTTAAACATCATTAGACAATACTGCCAGCAAATAATAATTACTTCTATATAGACATAAGTCCCTTTCTATAGCAAAAATAGTACACTAACCTAGAGGTATAGCATATCGGTTCCAGGATAAGATATTCTATGAATATAGAGGGTGGCAAGTGTGACATAGGGGTATATACAGGATGGGGACATATAGCAACGTAAAGCGAATAGATTGCAAAAAAGGCACAAAATGAGCATACTATACAGAGGGTCTATGGGAAAATCTATGGGAAAATCTATGTCTAGAGTTATCCAAATATATGGAGCTTAAAAATGCCATACTAGCAATGTTTGATATTTATAATTTTCAATAATTGTAAAGTACTGATACTCAAACTCATAAGAAACAGTGCCAGTCCAGATGTACATTTAATTCCTGGGCTGTCATGGTACCCAGGGTGGATCCATCTGGCCTCTCGCTGTAGCAATATTTTGGCTCTATCGCCTCCTCGTGATAGGGGGGGTACATGGTCTAATATGATGTACGTCAAGTCCCTAACGCTGTGCTTTGCATGTGCAAAATGTCTCGCAACTGGTTGTTCTGATGTCCCCTTTTCAATCGCGGTTCTAATCGCGGAGTGATGATTCGCCAGCCTGGTCCTGAGGTAAACCACAGTCTTGCCAACATAAAAGAGCCCACATATGCAGTGTAGCAAATATACAATGAAATTTGTCATGCAGGTGATCCTATATTTGATTGGGAACCTTCTTGTGCAGTAGGGGTGTCTAAAACTGCCACCTGTTGTAAGGCGGCCACATAAAGTACACCCCAAGCATTTGTAGCAACCAGGTCTACTTTGGAGCCATGTATCTTTGAGATAACAGGTCCTAGGGTCGGTCTTGATCAGCTGTTCTCTTAGTGACTGTGCTCTTTGATAGCCCACCCTGGGTGGATCTGTATTTTCAATGGAAGTTCCTTATTGGATGCTAAGAGTGTCCAATTGTCCCTCATGGTGTCAATCACATCTCTTTTACTCAGAGTAAATGTCATAGTAAATGTCATTCTGTTGTCCTCATTCCTTCTTTCATTTGGTTTCAATGGCTCCTCCTGAGTCAGATTCATGACTTTCTCTTTGCAGTCCTTAAATAATTTCTTCTGATTGCCTGGACAGACCAGGCAGATTTTGGCCTAAACTAAACTTTGCCAGGAGTGCTTTTCCCCTTTAACATGCTATATATATATATATATATATATATATATATATATATATATATATATATATATATATATATATATATATATATATATATATATATATATATATATATATATATATATATATATATATACATATATATATACTGTATACACACACATAACACTACTGGAAATGTCTACTAGTCCCGAACAAATAAGAAATGACAGTGGGTGAGTAAACAATGTTTTTTTTTTTTTAAATCTTTTATTATACAATAAAAAACACTGTATTTTTCCATTTTCCATGATACTTCAAAAATAAATGCACAAACTATAGAATTATAGAATTCTTGCACAACTTGATCTGAGATGCCATGCCACCCATAGTAATCAAAGCACAATCCCAGGGTGTGTGTCCTTTTAACAGTAACAGAAACTAATTCTCTCCTGTCTAGTAACTTTGTTACTACTGACTGGTTAGATATACTGATATTTTTATCATGACAGATGATCAACCAGACAGACAGATGGATACACATAATGATAAATATATATATATATATATATATATATATATATATATATATATATATATATATATATATATATATATATATATATATATATATATATATATATATAGCCAAAAACAGAAAGCACTCCAGAAGTCTTGTTAATTTTATCACCTTTAATAGTGAACGTTTTCGGGCTACAAACAGCCCGTCCTCAAACTTACAAGGTTAGCAAACACTTACCACCCCACTGTGTTATAGACCGCCACCAAGACCAAGTGCGCCACGCTCTCCGCGGTGGATGCGCCGCCCCTAGCGAGTGACGTCATCGCCCGCAGCAACGTGAAAAGAACTAAAAAAGGGCAAAGACAACAGTAAGCTATGCGGGCATAGAGATAAAAAAATTCTAAGCACTATAATAATACAGTAATATGCATTACAGGAGGCAAACTAGTAGATATATAACAAAAGTCGTTAAGACAAAAAAACTACAAGAAACAACGGTTGTCATGGTAACCGATAAACAATAAAGCTACCTGAAAAATACCTCAAAAATACAAAGAACTAATGCATAAACGACTATGGGGCTCCACAAAACAAATAGGATACCAATCTGGTAAATCATTTTATAATAAGCACTTATGTAATAAACATTATTGTGTAGAGTGGAGTCGCATACCCGGACAGTCAGAGAAGAAAAAGCAAATGTTATTTATTATTTCTAAATATAAATAAATCATGGCTCTCATTAATTAACAGCAATGCAGAATGTTCATGGACTCCCCATGGATACATCATTCAACCCTGGATACGGGTCATAGAAACACCTGCCAATCCAGCTGTGTATTTAGACCATAAGGTACCAGTGTATTTAATTTGTAGAAGTAATCGGTTTCTGTCACCCCCTCTGGGTAGTGGTGGTACATGGTCTATGATCGTATATTTCAGATCCATGATGCTGTGATGATGTTCCAGAAAATGTCTGGCCACTGGTTGCTCAGAAGCACCCTTGTTAAGTGCCAACTTGATTGCAGATCTGTGGTTTGCCATCCGAGTGCGTAAGTCATCACAAGTTTTTCCTACATAATAAAGCCCGCAGATACAGTGCAAAAGATACACTATATACGTGGTAGTGCATGTCAGGCGGAATTTGTGTTTATAAATTTTTCGTTTATGTGGATGGGTAAAACTTGATCCAGTGATTAACCCTCCACAGGTTGTACAACCTAGACATCGGAACACCCCAGGTTTTTTAATATCCAGCCATGTTGAAGACTTGTAACTGTGTATGGGGTCAGTTTTGATAAGCCAGTCCCGTAGAGACCTAGATCTCTTGAAACCCACTCTTGGGGGATCAGCCTTATACAAAGGTAATGATCTGTCTGTCTTAATAATGTCCCAATGTTTGTTTAGTATGTCCTTTAGGGGGCCTTTATCACCAGTAAATGTTGTGATGAATGTCATCCTATTGTCCACCTGCTTAGTTGTACAGGTGCTGTCCTGACATACCTGGGCACGTTGTTCCATGAGTAATTTATCTGGATAGCTCCTGGCTTCAAATCGTTGCATCATCTCAGTGAGTTGCTCTTCTCTTTTTTCTTTTTCAGAATTATTTCTCACCACCCGGAGCAATTGAGATTTGGGCAATGCTCTCTTCAACGGGGGAGGATGACAACTAGTGTAATGTAGCAAGGAGTTTCTGTCCGTCTCCTTTCTATATAAGGTGGACTGAATCCTGCCATTGCTGATGTATAGTCTTACATCTAAGAAGTCGATCTGTCTTTTGCTGGTAGTCATTTTGAATTTCAATGCCAAGTTGGCTCCATTGAGCTCCTGAAACCATTCATCCAGACTAGCTGCTGTCCCAGACCAGATCAGGAACAGGTCATCTATATATCGCTTAAAAAAGCGAATATTCTTGACCTTGAATAGCTCTGTTCCAAATTCCTCGAAGTGGGCCATGAATAAATTGGCGTACGATGGGGCCATATTAGACCCCATCGCCGTACCCTTCAACTGTAGAAAGAAAGATTGTTCAAAGCGAAAGTAATTGGTGGTTAAACAAAATTCCAATAATTGCCCAATTATCTCAGGAGGAGGTCCAATGTATGGAAATCTGCATAGATGAAATAAAACAGCAAGTAACCCCTCATCATGAGGGATTACAGTATACAAGCTAGTCACGTCTAGTGTGACTAGCCATATATCATCATCCACCTCCCCAAATTGCTTGAGCATCTCCAGTAGTGCCATGGAGTCCCTCAAATATGATGGTGTATGGTATACCAGCGGTTGCAGGAATCTGTCCACTAAAGTGGCTATAGGCTGTTGTATGGACCCTATTGATGATACAATGGGCCTTCCAGGAGGAAGTAAAATCCCCTTGTGTATTTTGGGGAGAGTGTACAGGACTGGGGTTCTCGGGTATGGGACCACCAAATAAAGATAGGTGTCTTTATTGATGAAGCCTTGTTCATAAATCAATTTGATGTATGTGTCAAGTTGTTTCTTAAATGTCTGTGTGGGGTCATGTGGAAGCGGTCTGTACGTGTCACCATCCGCAAGCTGTGATATAATCTCTGTCCTATAGTCCTTATAGTTGAGAATAACCACTGCCCCACCTTTGTCAGCTTCACGTATGATTAAATCTTTATTCTCAGCAAGATTTTTTAAGGTTTTCCAATCATCTTTCGAAAAGTTATTAAACGTCTCCTTCTGCTGTAGTGACAATGAGTGATTCACATCCTCCTGTAGTCGTCGCGTAAAGGTGTTTATACTAGCGTTACCAAAATGAGGAGTATAAGTAGATTTTTTCTTTAATTGACTTTGGTCAGTCTCAGTTTCTCCAAATTTTTCTTTCAAGGATAGTAATTTCTGGAATTTCTTGGTATCAATATAAAAATCAAAAGGGTCAGTTCTGGAAGTTGGAACAAAAGTGAGTCCCTTATTTAATATCTTAATTTCAGAGTCGTTGAGGGGGTAATCACTCAGATTAACTACTATGTTGTTATTCCTCATTATTTCTGTATTGGTGGTTTTCCTCTTATACCCACCTCTCCTGATCCTCTCCCTCTTCCTCTTCCCCTGTAGTTTTTTGAACGTGTTGTTACCCCTTTAGGGTGTTGTATCTCTTGAGAGGGATTTTGTGCTGGTTCTGTGTCAGAGCCTGAACCAGACCCTGAACTTTCAATAGTAGTTAAATCCTGGGATTTATAATAGCGTGGTCGTCTCCTCCTGGCAATATGTTGTCTTTGTCTCTCACTGGCAGACAATTGCCATAAATAGACACGTTTGTCTCTGTAGTCGCTGATAACAGCTTCCAATTTCTTGTTTTTAAATTGTATCAGGTCAGTTTCATACTTGTCAATTTTACTCTGTAATTTGTTCAACCAATCCTCCGTCTGATCCGCCTGTAATCTGGACAAGTTAGGTACTTCATAGGCAATAATCTCTGCTTTAATTATTTGCAATAATCTACCCACTTCCTGTATAACTAATAATACCAGGTCTAGTGAGCATTTGTTTTCAATGCTACACCACCTATCACAAAACACAGGATTGTTTCTTCCCAAAGTGGGCACATTTCTAATACGAAATCCCCTTGGGATAAAGCCTCTGCGATAATATTCAGAGAGGTATGCCCCATGTAGGGTCAAATCTTTCTCCTTTTGTTTTAGCTTTAGTAGGTGGGTATAGATATAAGCTGGTTTGTCCAGTACATTTGCTTTTTCTTCTCTGACTGTCCGGGTATGCGACTCCACTCTACACAATAATGTTTATTACATAAGTGCTTATTATAAAATTATTTACCAGATTGGTATCCTATTTGTTTTGTGGAGCCCCATAGTCGTTTATGCATTAGTTCTTTGTATTTTTGAGGTATTTTTCAGGTAGCTTTATTGTTTATCGGTTACCATGACAACCGTTGTTTCTTGTAGTTTTTTTTTGTCTTAACGACTTTTGTTATATATCTACTAGTTTGCCTCCTGTAATGCATATTACTGTATTATTATAGTGCTTAGAATTTTTTTATCTCTATGCCCGCATAGCTTACTGTTGTCTTTGCCCTTTTTTAGTTCTTTTCACATTGCCGCGGGCGATGACGTCACTCGCTAGGGGCGGCGCATCCACCGCGGAGAGCGTGGCGCACTTGGTCTTGGTGGCGGTCTATAACACAGTGGGGTGGTAAGTGTTTGCTAACCTTGTAAGTTTGAGGACGGGCTGTTTGTAGCCCGAAAACGTTCACTATTAAAGGTGATAAAATTAACAAGACTTCTGGAGTGCTTTCTGTTTTTGGCTGTACTTTGCTTTTGCTAGCACCCGAAGCTGTTGTGTGAGGAGGATCTGGAGTGCACTTTGCCTGTATATATATATATATATATATAGATAGATATATAGATATATAGGTAGATAGATAGATAGATAGATAGATAGACCAGACAGACAGATAAACAGATTTATAGATAACTTTATTGTAATATGATCTAAACAAAATAACACATCCTATGTTTTCTATCTATTGACAGGTGAAAGACACTATTGGTTATGACACCCTGGGTCACTGCTTTTTTCTTGAGGATGGTGCAGAACAAAGAAATACATTTTATCACAATCTGGGGCTTTTAACAAAAGCTGGGACCATCCTTCCCACAGATCGCAGTGAAGCTATGTGTCTGGCGATGAAGGAAAATGTATATGGGGATTATATCCCAATTCCCAGCACTGACTGCATGTGAGTTTATGAGAAAATGTATTAGTTCTCTATTTAGCAGAGGGAGAAAAGGGCATTTTACATTAAACCTTGCATGGAATGTACTTATCTTTAAAGGGTAGCTTGGCATTCATTGCTAGCTTCTTTGCATGGACCATGTCTCATAAATCAGAGCAGGTAGGTACTTAGAGACAAATGTTTTCAGTATTTAATTTAAAATTCTTAAACCAAACTACCTAACCTCCTAAATGAATCTGAATATCTAGATGTACTTGATAATTTTGTTATTTAATTGCCTGTTAGAAACTGTGACTCCATTGCACTTTAGGGTGGCCCCCCGGCCATGTTTTCCTGGACACTACACATGCTGTAGGGTTTGTAGGGAGGAAAATGTATTATGCTGTTCATCAGCACTAATCATGTGATGTCCAGAGGCACAATACATGTTCCTCCCTGCACACCCTGCAGCATGCGTAACTCATAAGTGTCCAGAAAATGCCATGGCTGAAGTGGCATCCCTACTGCAGTTAGTGAGTTATAGGCCTGTTATGTTTTATAAGGTCTTTACAACCATGAAGAACTTTGCAGAATTCTTGGTATTTTATGCTATGTGCTTGTAGTCACCTATTCAGATGCCAGGCAGGGTTTTAGTTTGGATCTATACAGTTTTCAGACTGCATTTTTGCATGAGGAGCACTGCACTAATTAATGTCTCAAACCATCGCTGTAGATCTAATAAGGTATTTACAACATTACTGCCACTTTTATGTCAGTTTAATAATTGACCAAATAGGTGGGCTTATATGTGCTGCTTATTACAGGAATAATGAAGTATTTTTTTATACCTAACGTTTGGATACCAGATAGGTAACCTTGCTGGCATATAAGAGATTTATTCACATTTGATATAAAAGTGATTTACCATAATCTTATCTAAAATAAATTGGTGTTACTTAAAACCACCAGCCTCCAATTCATATAAACACACATACTGTATCCTGTATCAGACTCAACATTATTGCTTTATGGATTTAAACAACAGTTTAATACTAACATCATTTATGTGGTATAAGGGGGGCTGTGATACCTGTGCTGGATTTATATCTGGTCCACATCTCTTTTGCTTTGCAAGATGCTGAGTGACTATTTGTGTTTAATGTTCTGCTTTTTTTTTACATTTTTTAATGGGATTCTCTTGTAATCTCTAGGGCCGTAACCACATTTTGGATTGCAAATCCTAATAACAACTTGATTGGAAATGCTGCAGCAGGATCTCAGGTCAGAAAATATTTTTTTAACATCCGTAGAGTCCCTATGAAGTTGCAGAGGAGACATTGCTGTCAGTCACTGTATTATTTAACTCAACTAGAGCCCTAAACTATTGAATGCCAATGATGTGTTATACCAATCAGGGTGTTTAAATTGTATAGTTTAGGCTTATTTTTGTATTTGAAATAGCTGTTTGCTCATTGAAACGTCAACCCATTGTTCCTAAGCATATGCCCATTTTAAGGGTCTGAACATGCCGGAAGAGCAGTCCTTTTTTCTCTCACCATACACAAAGTTATTTAGGTGATTATGGCAGGTTGTCTCAATGAAAAAAGCCAGCTATTTGCAAGAATTAGCTGAAAGGAGCAATTTCCAATACATTTAATGCTATGTAGTCATCACTGGAAACATGTTAAAGGGACACTGAACCCAAATTTTTTTCTTTTGTGATTCAGATAGAGCATGCAATTTTAAGCAACTTTCTAATTTACTCCTGTTATCAAATTTTCTTCATTCTCTTGGTATCTTTATTTGAAAAGCAAAAATGTAAGTTTAGATACCGGCCCATTTTTGGTGAACAACCTGGGTTGTTCTTGCTGATTGGTGGATAAATTCACCCACCAATAAAAAAGTGCTTTCCATTGTACTGAACCAAAAATTGTCTGGCTCCTTAGCTTAGATGCCTTCTTTTTCAAATAAAGATAGCAAGAGAACGAAGAAAAAATTATAATAGGAGTAAATTAGAAAGTTGCTTATAATTGCATGCTCTATCTGAATCACAAAATATTTATTTTTTTTGGGTTCAGTGTCCCTTTAAGGAAAAAATACAGTACAGTGTCCCTTTAAAAAATATTAGCTGGGCTTGTCTGCATTTAAATTGTTACCTTATTATTGTCAATGAAATAAATTATTATACATTCATAAAAATATAATACATTTTTTTTGTTTTGTTAATGAAAATAAATGCTTTGTAGATGAGGTTTTTTACAAGGTATTTGCAGTTTCCATTGTGCAGCTCACAATTGATCACTTTAATTGATGGCTACAGAAGTCACAATGCCGTGTTACTTGTCCACCCATGTTTGAGGCAAGTAAGCAGCTTGCACTGCCCACATTTGCCATTTTACAAGAAAATGCTTGTGCAGCCGTCTCTCTGATCTTGTGCAAACAACTGCACAAAACCAGGCCTGTCAATCATCCTGGACAAATTAGCCTAGGAGGATTTAACTCCCTCAACTCTGCGTAGGCAAACCTGTGTACACAAGGGCCCCAACCTGCATTTGCAACTTAATTAATGGAGCCTGCTATGTTTGTAAAACTGACATTCTCTCTCATTCCAAAATGTGTTTTCTTTTTTTTAAATCAATTTCAAGACCTTTTCATTTAAAAAAAAGACATCTGGTGAACCAAGAAAAAGAGGCATTGCTGTGCAGCAACCAATCAGTAACTAGCTCCCAGTAATGCATAGCTGCTCCTGAGCCTATCTAGATATGCTTTTCAACTAAGGATACCAAAAGAATGAAGCAAATTAGATAATAGAAGCAACTTGGAAAGTTGTTTAAAATCCCATGCTCCTAGGATATCATTGGCGAAGCTATGTCTACCCAAAAAGTATGGGGGATGCGCTCTACCGGATCTTAAGTTATACAACTTGGCATTTCTAGCCTGTATAGTAACGGACTGGTTATGTGTTAAGGATTATGTAACTGATAATGATTTAGAGAATAATATAGTCTTCCCATATCTTCCCATGGCGTTAGTTCATACAAGAGTTGAAAAAATCCCACCGGAAATAAAAAAAAATAAAACTATGTATAATCCAATCAAGGCTTGGCTCAAGATATGTAAATTACTAGAAATAGATGGAAGAGTGTCTAAATATCTGCCTTTAAAAGGGAATTCTCAATTCCAAGCCGGTCTACAATCTTCACTTTTTCAAAAGTGGCAAGAATTAGGGTTAGAAAATGTGTTTCATTTATTGGACACACCAGAGCAAACTATTAAAACATTTTCTGATCTTAAAAGGGATTATGAACTTCCTCAGAAGGATTTTTAGGCTTATCTCCAGGTTAGACACTATACATGGAAATGAATATATAATTTGGGTTGGAATTGGTCATTGGGACCCTTAGACAACTGGTTGATGTTAGTTCAAAGTGGCCAGTTGTCAATATATCCTTGTTATCAAAAATTGATTTCAAAGAAAGGCCCTAATAACATAACAAAATTAGAATCTAAGTGGGCGCCAGTCTTGGCTCCAGAAGAGGACGGTATTATTCAAGCATCTATTTTGGAAGTTAATCACATTACTCTATCAGCCAAATGGAGAGAATCCCACCTTAAACTTCTCTATATGTCATATTTTATGCCAGAGAAGGGCCGCAAGTGTGGGAATTCCCTCTTTAACAAATGCCCAAAATGCTAATTAAATGCGGCTAACCTCAGGCACATGTTATGGGACTGTCCAAAGATTAAGGTGGTCTGGAATAAATTAGAATATTGGTTAATTAAAAAGATGGAAATCCCCCGCCTGGCTCTGTCGTATGCCAAAATAGTATTTCTTAAAATGGAAGAAAGAACTCCTTTTAATAGGAAAAAAATAGTTAATGGTGCAATTCTAGCAACCAGATATCTTATATTTAAAAAATGGAAAGAACCTGCAATACCTAGTATATCAGAGATTCGAAATTGTATGAAAAAACGATGTATAATGGAACAAAATTATATGATAATCGGGATGTTTGTAATTTTTTTCAGAAATGGTCATCATTTATAAAAATTCTTCCAAAAAAAACCCAGATTATTTAATATATCCATTTAGAAACTCAGAAATGGTGGCATTAGGTATATGGTAAAAGTATTATCTCTATTGGTTAATCTTACTCCCACTCTCTCATTTCTTATTATATTGATGGGTAGGAAAAGCCCAAAGATATATATTTTGTTTATGTCAACAAATTTCCCCTCCTGCCTAAGAAGTAATAAACTACTAATCGAGTAAGGATGTTGCATGTAATGGGAAATATCATGTAAAATCTTCTTTTTGTGTCATTGTGCAAAAGGACTGATGAAGTCTTTATTTTGTTTATTTTTTTGCTGTATAGCTCTTTTGAAACAGGATGTATCTTTTGCATGATATTTTTTGATTTGTTTATTATAATGATGGTTATTGAATAAAAATAAATCTAAAAAAAAAATCACATGCTCCATCTAAATAATAAAATATTTTTTTTTTGTTTTTTTGTCCCTTTAATAACATGAATTTATCCCCAAGCAAATTATAGGGTGAGATTTAATGGCACAATTGCATTTGATAAACTTAAGATAAATAGATTATCATAGTTTCCAAAACCCATAAGAACCTTCACAAGAAATTTATTGGAATGAACCTCAGATTCTGATATTACAAATGACACAGTTGTGCAATTTAAACTATTCCAGTATGATGGCATTTACCTTTATTATAGGTGCATATTTTGTTAAACTGTTGTATATCAAATATGGCCTCTGGATATCACTAAACAATGTGTTGCAGTATTTGGAAGTTGCAATGAACATAATCTAGATAGATCATGGTATGAATTATCTTTCTGTTAGCTTATTGGGATTTCATATATTTATTGTCCTTTTTAGGATGTTGGCATTTGGTTCATATTCCATAAAGTGCCCTCAGGTCTGTCTGAAGGGCAATATGCAGAGGGTGAGTCTGAGTTTACGCCCCTGGGAATATTTTACAACAACAGAGTGCATTCTAACTTTAAGGTAATTTGAATGGCCTATATTTCATTGATTGAGTATGCATGTTAAAATCATAAAAGTAATCTCAAGTCTGCTTTGTTTTAAGGCTGGTTTATTCATTGGGAAAGGAATTAAAACAACAGTAGCAAACGCAGAGAATCCAAGAGAGTATCTAACAGTGGATAATGCCAGGTAAATGCCCATAATAAAATTAATTGTTTACAGTAACTTTAAAGTAACATTATATTGTAAAATGTTCTCCCCTTTAATGAGTCTCAAATGATCCATTTTACCTGCTTGAGATTATGACATTGTTTAGAAATTACCTTTATTTTGACATTTGAAATAGCAGCTTTGCCTGTTGAATCTGCAACTTACAATGAAAATTTCAATACTGCTGTAGTAAGTATAGAAAAGTTAGGTAAACAACAGAAATCAGCTTAACGATGGGGTTAAGAGAGAAAGATGCCAGACCTTTTGAAAGGGTGTTCCTACAGCTGCTTTGCATAATACTTCTTATCAGCTGTGTGCCACACTTCATTGTACCTTTAGCTTTTTATGGTTACCAATGACTTGAAAGTATAATGGGAAGGGAATTTGTAACATATATAGATAGTGACCATATACAGCACCCTTGCCTATAGCCCAGCCTATGAGTGTGAGCCAACTAGTTCTGCATTCTCTACTGCACCTGACTAGCAGAGTAATCAGTTACCGGAATGGCGTTTGAGACCACCGCTCAAATATAAGCTTTTGTGACAGCCTCCATATAACAGAGGTGGTATAGTCACACTTATCAGGCAGATTACATACACTACACCCAGCGAGGAGGGGGTTTCTCCTGGAACTCCCCTTTCCCTGTACAATCAGCACAAGGAGGATAATAACAGGTGTCAAGAATTGGGGACTAGCATTGGAAGATCAGAGAGAGTATACAACTTTTGTGGATTACCTTCCAGCCAAAAGATGGTGGCATATGTACTCTGATATGTTACATGTGACTCACTAGTGGTAACTGAATACCTAAACTGGAGATTAACACTATATACTGATACACATTGTGGCTTTCTATTTATAAATATATATGCCTTATTAAAAATAATTCTATTGGTTAAACTCATAGGGTATATACATGTATTTAGAAAGTCTTCTATTATTGGAATATTTGTCTCCTTTCCATTTGTATCTGTATGGATATTTGAATTCTGTAAACCATTTTCACTTGAACCCTAAGGGATTGTGGTGCTTACTTTTCACTAAAAGGGTTATAGACAAGAGAGAGGTATATAGTCACTATCTTTCTATTTTGTTTTAAACATGTGTAGCCTTTTGACCTTAACACTGATATTACCATGCACTTCTCTATAACAGACAGTATTTTTTCAAAATAATTTGTGGCATATAATCTTAGAGTGTATTCAGAGAGTAATCAATCATTTTTAACCTCTTAGCTGCCACTCAACTGGCTGTAATGTCACAGCATGTGATGAATGTAGGTAGTGTTTGAAGTGAAGCTTTGTGGTTTGTGATTAAGTTTAGGGGTTGGGCTTGTGGGTAACAGTTAGCAGATTGGGTTGATATAAATGTTTGGGGTTGAGGTTTGAGGGTGGATTTAGTGCTAGATGGGGTAAAGTTAGTGTTATGGTTTGTGGTATACTTTTAACTGCCTCAATCACACCACAATACCACCCGCAGCAATGTACATGATAGTATTGCAGACAACAATCTAGGCTACACTCACTTTTCATGAGGAAATCTCCCTCCAATTTATTTGCCATTATCATAGAGAACTGATTCACACTTTAGTGAATAATCTCTACAGAAATTGTATTCAAAATGTTTAATGAATCTAGCCAGTTGTCTCTCAATACATTTTTATAGTTAAGTAAACTGAGGGAAGTACTCTGATAGTGAACCCTGCTAAAAATAAAAAAATACAAATATATAAAATTGACACTGTCCATTTTGACAGGGATATATAAATCACAATATATTATTAATAGAAGTGCTAGAATCAGTGATATTAGAGATATTGTAAAAATACAAAAAAAAAATTTCATTTTTTTTTTATTGAATACATCTCAGAATAAACAAATATGCAAAGAAAGAGAGGGCAGTTGATAAAATAATGATAAAAACAATGTCTAATTCCATTGTCGGGGGGAAAGTTATTAGAGAATGTCCGTGTTGTAATATAAACCCCAGCAGTTTACAACGTGACATTGAAATAGGCAAAGTAAACTTTGAAGCCAATGGGTGGATACATAGAAGCCCTGTCAAGAGCAACATTATAGCAAAGTATTGGAAAAAGAAAAAGAAAAGAAAAAGAAAACAATAATGATTAAAAAAATGAATAGATTTGAAATATGGCAAGGTACATAAGGAAAAATGACTATCAGCAGTGAATGGCACTGATTATGGCAATAACATTTTGGAATGGGGTTATCTTAATCACCCAGGAAAAGGATATAGCGAACATATGATTTCCAATCCTCAATGTAGGAGATATTAACATTAGATATGTGCAATTCGGTTCGGTTTGATTCGGAATTTCGGAATAAAATACTGCCGAATTTCGCGAATAAATCCGAATTACTTCAGATTTATTCAGTAAATTCGGATGGCCATGGATTACACTAGTATTGTACAGTATATTAGGTTATATCACTCTGCTATGGGTTACACCTAATATACAGTACATAATACTAGTCTAATACACAGCACATCCCACCTAACACTTACCGAAATTCCGAATTTCCGAACCGAATCGAACCGAATCCAGCCGAATTTCTTCGAATCCGAAATGAATCGATTAAAATTTTTCCGATTTCGAATCGATCCGAAACGAACTTATTTCGCCATGCACATGTCTAATTAACATATTTCCAACACCGCAAGATTAACTGTTTATCTCAATTTATATAAAGCTGTAAAGTTGTGGCTTTAGCTTTATGTTTCAGAGAGGTTTATTTAAAAGCAAGATGGAGGGATCAAGTGGAACATTGAGCTGACAAGAATACATTTTTTAACATATTTCTCATTTTACATATTTTTTTTATTTTACTGTGTGTGTTTAACCCCAGCATAGAGGTTAAATATGCAGTGAAGTTTGTCACAATCTGCTTTTAATAAACCAAACAGTCAATAAAGTAATAACTAAACCAAATACTCCCAGTGTTGACGTAAAATTATCTTCTAGTGTCAACTTCTATTATTTGCCCTAGTCCAGTGTTTCTCAACCGCGGTCCTCAAGTTCCCCTAAAAGGTAAAGTCCAGGTTTTCATTATATCTGAACCAGTGCACAGGTGAAGTAATCAGCTGATCAGTAACCATAGTTACTAACCTGCTCTCACCTATGCACTGCTTCAGCTATAATTAAAACCTGGCCTGTTGGGGGTATTTGAGGACCTCAGTTGAGAAACAATGCCCTAGACCATATGCAGCTTTTTTTTTGTTAAATATTTTTCCATGTCTGCCCACAGTTCAGCACAACCACCTCTATCCCAGTCACTTACCACACCCAATAAATGCATCTTCTTTTTGTTTAATCTCAATGTACCATCCCACACCTGGCAAAAAATCTCCTTAAAAAATGCACACATACGTATCCCCGCAGTTTTGACTGTGACTATAAATATATTTTTCCCCATGTTTTTCTACAAAGTGAACCTTACTTATTTCTTTTGCATGTTATAACCAGTTATGCTGTTTCTCTTAAGGTTCCGGCCTCATCAAGACTCTGATCCTGCCAAGCCTCGAGTTCCTGCTATCATAGATGGCCTCATCGCTTTCAAAAACAATGACCATGGAGCATGGGCGAGAGGAGGAGACATCTTTTTCCGTAACTCAGGGTAACCCTCACAGTCAATTAATTTCTTGCTTGTAGATATATTTTCATTCTTACAACTAGAAACAAAAAACTACAATATCAAAAAGGTAGGAGCCAAATTACTGTAACAAATATCCAAATATATTAATTACATTTCATTTTACAGGTTTTCAGACAATGGGATTAGCCTTACGTTAGCAAGGTAAGTGGTCAGTTATTAAGTATTTACATATACATTTTACTAGTTAATCCTGCCTCTTAGCGTCTGCAAAATGAAAAGATTTATTTAGGAAGTGTCTACTTACATGTCATATCCCCACATTTGTCCCCTTAATGCAGCTTGAGAGTTACATTACCCTCTCTACTCCATAAATAATAGGGAGTGACTATGCTGCAGAATGTGGTTCATTCCAGGCTATGAATCAGTAATAAATGTAATCAGATAGTGCACATTTTTTTATGTAGCTAAAATCCCTCCTGCTCTGCAATATTTGGCATTGAGCCAGTCTTATCCACACCTCATAATTAAATTCCTAGAAATATAGCATTATACAGTGCGGTAGAGCTTAAAATTTCATGTGAGGCAATACGAAGTCTATAATCATCCTATATTTGAAGTGTGCATTACTATATTTTGATATGTGTCACAAACAGTACCATCTGCACTACACTGCTCCAGATCATAGACGGGCTCTTTTATTTTTTATTTTTCAAACAATTCTTGGAGAAAAGTTTTTAAGGCGACATATCCATCACCATAATAGTACACTAAGACCAGGAATAACCATTTATTGTGCACTGATATACCCAACTGGGGAACTATAACACACCCATTGAAAAAGGTACCAGGAGGGTACCGAAACGTTTGGGGGTATTTGTGTTTGTTGAATGGACTTTTAACTATGAATTAAAGGATTTTTTTTTGCTACCAAGACTGGTGAGTGCAGCATCTGTTTTTTTCTCTATTTTGAGGTAAACTGGACATGCTATATATATATATATATATATATATATACACACGCATATATACATTCACACTACTAAGTTGCACTCTAGATCATTACATGTATTTCCTGTTGAGCTAGTCAAGAGCATCATATGAATTAAAAAAAATGCTTTAAGCATATTATGTCATAACATAATTGAGCAAACATGGCCAGTATACCCATGATGCCCATATACAAACAGCATTCTTATTGTTTAGCACTGAAAATGGAGGTCAAACGATGTGTCAGTTAACAATCTCAGCTCTGTTTGACTCAGATTTATTGCAATCCCTTTGTTAAAGAAGAAAAAATGGTTGTTCCCATTTTACAACATCAGAAAAGAAAACAAAAAATTGCAATCAACATCAGTAATTAAAAGAAGGCAAAAAGCCCTTGAAGTTCAACCTTTACAAATCCTCATTGAACCAGGTTCTAATAAAAAGCCTGCTAGCTAATCTAACAGTTCACTGGCTGATAGATGCAATACTTACAATTATAGGGGTCCCTCTCTACCAGCATTAAAACAAAAAGTAAGTTTAGTAAGCACTGCAACATCCATCAAAAAACTGAGATAGATCCTAAAATATTATTTTTGATACAATAAAGACGTTTTTTAATCTCACATCAATTAATGGGATGATGATTTTTTTTGTGCCCAGGTAGTGAAAAAAGAGTAATGAAAAAACCCTTAATTAAGTCTTAATTTTCTGCCAGTGTTAATTGTTGTTATCAGCCACACAGGTTTTATTTTCTACCATTAGACATTTAACTCTTAATAAACATGCACAGCAAATATTTTAAATGCCCCGTACGCCTTTTAGGTGATGGTATTACACAGTAGCCAGTAAATCCATCATTGATAACTGGAAGAAAATTGATCAGCCAAAATATGAACCAAAACTGTCTAGAGACTCATTCCTGCTCTAATGAAAGATTGTTTTTATTTATATGATCAGCGATGGGACCTTCCCAACTGATGAGGGCTCCAGTCTGGAGATCACAGATTCCATCTTTGTTGGTGAGAGTGACAATGTGGGCTCACAGAAAGGACAGAACAGTTACTGGGGAAGAGGAGGCTCGGGGGAGCAGAGATCTTTACCAAGAAACAAGTAAGGATCTCAATATTCTCTCACCTTATACCATGAATGCACCAGACCTTCCTTACTATACTATTTCATCATCAAAGCATATTTTAATTTGTTTATAGTAACCATTCTAAACAATCATTTTTTAATTTGTTTTTACTTCCAAAGAGAGCTTCCCTTCACTAGCCAAGGGGTTAAACTAGTTTTGTTGAACTGCAGATACTTGCTCTTTAAATAAATATTTTCTTCTTTCTTGTGTTTATGACGTTGCTCTTCGACTATAATATGTTAATATTCTACTCAAGTCTTCTCTTTTCATCTGCATGTTTTCTACATATAACGTATTCATTGAAGAACAAATACAAAAAAAACAAGCCTTTAAAAAGTATGTGGTATGGCGGCAAACAATGCACAGAAAGGAGAGATTACAGTATATTATGAGGTTGAATAAATGCAGTAGTTCAATCCTGGTGCTCTGTCCCACGGTCTAGGGTGTTTCCTCTTGTACCTTGTATAATGAATACTGTGGAAAATAAAGGAAGCAGCCAAGCCACCCTAAAATAGTCTCCATGTTTGTTTGTCTCCTCTAAGTACATTTACAAGTCTTATCTCAGGAATGAAGGTAGTAATAAGTCTTTGTGAAGCTAGTGCAAATAGACACTCCCTCAACACGTGTTTAGCTCAACAAAAATTTTTGCCCTGAAATGTCAACCTTTTTTTTAACAGATAGAAAAGCACTGACACTATTTTCCTGTGAGCTGTCCCCATTATTATTCATTAAACAAAGATGATGACTTGGTAAAGAACCCTTTGCCCAACTTGTTTACTTGTATAGCTAAAAATTCTTTCATTTTTATTCTTAGATTCATGTCATTAACCATTTTAATTATGATATTAATCCTGATGTTTTATAATGTTTGAAGTAATATAAGGGGGTGTATGAAAGGGACATGAAACTCACATTCAAGCTCTGACTGTAAACATACAAATGTCTTTGTTGGTTCCAAACCTACAAGTCCGACGTACGTTTCACTGTCCTCACGCCAGCTATTTCAAGGATCAAAAAGTCAGAGCTTGAAGGGACTTCAATGCTAAGGTGAATTGTTAAGCCATTTGGCTGTTCACTTGCATTTGATATATGTGTACCCATAAGCTTGGTGACTAATACAGTCTGTTAAAGTGTTCCTTTTTTATTGTATTTTAATAAATCTATTTTATAAACCTGATATCCTGGAAAATGTCCTTAATAGCAGAGGGGCTTGATACCTATCTGCATCTTCACTAAGAGCTCCAGTTATAACTCTTCTCAATGTGAGTATTGTTCCCTGGGGGACTGGATTAGTTGAATCTACGTACTTCACTCTATTCGCTTCTTATTTTACATGCACATCATATGGGAAGTTCCTACAATCATGGACTCTTATTTTATGTCCCTTTGAAGTTCAGGAAGAAAAAAATAAACATTAGAACAATAGGTCATGCACTTAGAAGGCCTCAAGTTGTGTAGATGGTAACTTGCTAAAAAAGCAGTTGAGGTATGAAATAATTTTCCAGTAAAAGTACTAGGGGCAAATATAATAAAGAAATCAGGAATTCTTGGTATGTGTGTATGGGTATTTTTGGGATTAAGTCATCCTAAAGTGTTAGGTACTTAGAAAGTTAGAAGAATATAAGGCTCTTTTGGTTCTTTGTCATAATAAAAATCTACTTTCTTTTCCATTATAAAAGAATGCCTTGAATTGACACCTTCTGTAATATAAGTATAATCTTTAATTTCCAGAACATTCCCAATCCGAGGGTTTCAGATTTATGATGGACCCGTCAGGTTGCTGAAATGCACTTTCAAGAAATTCCTCCCAACTGTGGACAGACCCTCCAGTGCTATTGCCTTTTCCTTAAAGAATTCCTGGCAGATCACTCCTCAGAACAACGTGTCCCAGATCAAAATGGAGAGGAACGTAAGTTTTAAAAGACCAAGACAACTTCTTATATGAGCGAGCAGAGTGCAGAGTTTTAAAAAAAATCAGACAGGTTATTTAATTTAATATCATTTAATAATTAATACAAATTCTGTTTAAATTCCTTAAAAAACATTTGCTTACTTTTTATTTTTAACATCTTGTTGGATTTTAGCATCAGAAGATGCTTAGGTAAAATCCAAAAAGTGGAAAACAGCACACCTGAATCTTTCTCTTATGGGGCACGGAGCAGCAGACTTGCCAGGTCCACAGCACAATCATAAACTTAAAAAAACTCCAGCCACCATATCAGTTAAAAGACCTTTATTTTCTTATCCTGGGTCCAAACATACAACGTTTCAAGCCAATGTGGCTCTTAGTCATGTACATGACTAAGATCCACATTGGCTTGAAACGTTGTATGTTTGGACCCAGGATAAGAAAATAAAGGTCTTTTAACTGATATGGTGGCTGGAGTTTTTTGATGCTTAGGTAAAGCCATTCTCATACAATGCCACATACATCATTATCCCTGGCATCTGTTTACAAGGAAGATGTTAAAGGCCTAGCATGCAGAAATAGGTTGATAATTGTATCTAAGTGTTTAAAAAAGCTTTTTGTGAAAATATTGGTTGCATGAGCCATTTTTCGGAGAATTGTTTAAAATCTCACTGAAATCATCACACAACACTTTCCATTTGGAGTCTTACTACTATACAGTAATATTTAGCTAACAAACAACTTATATCATAGACAATAACAATAAATGTATAGACTCAACAAGTCATATAGTATAGCATGTGGATTTTCCTATAGCAAGAACAGACAAAAGGTGGAGGATATAACCTTGCAGCATTACAGAGGTTACTGTTGACTTTCAGCCCTTGTTAATAATCTATGCTTTTGTTTGTCTTGGCTCCTGTTCTAGTGTTGAGGTCTCAGGGATGAACCTCCGGTAGGCAGCTGAGGGTGTCTTAGGTTGCCCAGTCCCTCTCATTGAATAGTATTTAGCTGATTTGATTATTTTTTCCATTATCCATTATAAAGCAGAGCTATTGTCTGAACCAGTCCCTGGGCTACACCCTGAAATGCCAGAACCCGCTGAGTCTTGCATGAGATATATAGAGTTGACAGGGGATTAACTCTTTGGTGCCATTAGTGATTCAGGAGCAATATGTTGCAAGCTCTTAGAAGACCAGTTATTTAGTGTATTTCTGCCAAAGCCAAATTTTCTGTCTTGCCCTTTGCAGGATTAAGGTTCATCTCACTGAGTAAATACATATGCAGAGAAAGTTGTTTAAACAAAGAGGGAAGTCTGTAAAGAGAAAAAGCTGTGTCCACATAATCCACCTTTACTAAATGACCTGAATCACAATGCATGTTCCTGATGTCAGAGTAAGGTCCCTGTACAAGAACGTGTGTTTTATTATTTGAAAAAAATATTCACTATTTATATTATCTCAAGATAGGATGCCAAAAAATCAGGACAAAACATGTTAGCATAGAGTAATTTAACAGAAATAAAAATGCTAGGGACCTCCCGTATAGATATTGCACAGGCTCACAAGGATAATTATGACCAGAACATTTGTATAAATTGCACTCATTTATTTTTAATTTGTGACAGATCATCCTCAGCATTAAATTATAATTAGAGAAATGTAGTCGAATTTGAATTGAGAATCCGAAACAAAAAAAAAGAACATTATAAAATAAGTTAGCAGCACAATGGGGGCCAGTAAATAAATTTGTAATTTACAAATCTTTAGGAAGCATGCAAAGCTCTTTATATACCATTCTAAAGTATCTGTTCTGATCTCAAGTGATATATGAACACATTTATATGTGCTCAACTTTACATAAACACATACACTGCTGAGTACACTCACTTCTTTTTTTTTTGCATGTGCTTAGAATGGGCTAAGAAAAACAATTTATATAAGTGCAAGAAGAAGCCAATATGATTTTTTTGTAATTTGTGTCACATAGATATTTAGAAATTTACAGCAATTCAAAAAGAGACATTTATAGATCTAGGAGGGTTTTGCATTAAAAGAGGACTTGTCGTTCCTAAACTGGGTGAATTGGGAGGTTTGTATAACAGGGATTGCAAAACTAGTGAGTTGAAGGGACAGTAAAGTATAATTTCTTGATTAAGAATAGATAGAGCATTTAATATTACACAAATGTTGAGTTTAATTCTATTTTCAAATTTGCTTAGTTCTTTTTGTATACTTTGTTGAAGAGCATTACTAGGTAGGCTCAGGGACAGCAATACTGCAGAGGGCAGTATCAGGCTACAAAAGTTACTTGGCACAAGCTACTTATATATTTTCTGACTCCCAACCTAGTTTTGATTGGAAATATACAACTAAGCTGTTCTTTTGTAATCTCATATATACAGCTGAGTATAGGCACAGTGCCTTCCAGTACATGTTTTGTATTGGCTCTACTGGACAGGCAGGTGTACAGAACACAGAATGTTAGCTAATAAAGTGTATACTGCTATGTTTTTTTTAACATTTGACCAGCTGAGATGAAGCCCATACACAGTTACCCACATTGTTTTATGGAAACTTCAGCTGCTCTTGCAAAAAAACCTACTCAGAAAAGCAAAACTTACATCTGTAGCTTTGATTTCAATGACACTGCACTGTTACTCCCCAAATCCAATATATTAATCCCTAAATAATAGCATATCTTGGATCATTTAAAATTCACTTATTTTCTATAAAGTGAGTGCCTTCTGTTGCACAAAAGAAAGTTTTCCCAGTCTTTTGGTAAGTTTATTTGTTCACTAATCTCCCTGCTCTGACAAGATTATCTAAAAAGTCTCATCAGTACTGTAAAGGTCCCTCAACAAACTATTTTAGAAAAGCAACTTTGATCTTGAGAGTTGCAGGGTCTGCATGCGAAGGACAGACACCTATATTATAATATAATGTTAAAAAAAAACCTCTAAAGATTTCTCTCCATGCCGGTGAGTTTTTGTTTGTACGACCCTAAGTGTTTTTTTAAATGTTCATGTGTATATTAAAATATTTAAAGAGTCAAATACATATGAAGTTGCAGTGTTTTCTAAGACTACCCTGTTGCATTATACTGAAGGGCTAATTTCCTTCTTGTTTAATATTTCAAAATATTCCTGATTAAATATCTTGAGTATAGGATCAAATACAATGACTCACGGTGTTCTGAAAAAATAGCGAACCCGTGAAATCAGCAAACCCCGTCACTTCCTGTAGCGTGGGATCAGCTGTTTGACAAGTTCTTATCTTAATGCGCATGCATGCCGTGTCATGGCATTCCTGCTTGCACACATCATTCAGTGCTTCAGTTTCTTGCACAGAGGTGTAGTTTGTATATGTAAGGCATGATGGGTAATGTAGTTTAATTTCAAATAACTACGGTACCTTTATTTATATTGCTAATACAAGTCTAATACAAATCAGTTGGCAGTATAATAAGACATTTTGTTTTTGCCCTTAGTTAAACAAAAACATCAAAAAGAAGATGTTTTTATTTAACTGAGGGCAAAAACAGCATTTCTTATCATACTGCCAACTGATTTGTATTAGACTCCATTATATATTTAAAAGTACTGTTTTGTATTTTTCTTTTTCAATAATGTTGTTTTAAAATATCAGCATCTAATTCTTTAAGGTTCAGTTTATTAATTTATCAAAAATATTTATAATGTGACTTGTTATTACAGCAATATAAATAAAGGTACCATAGTTCTTTGAAATTAAACTACATTACCCATCATGCCTTACATATACAATCTACACCTCTGTGCGTAAAACTGAAGCACTCAAGTGTGTGAGCAGGTGTTCTGTCGAGAACTGCAATTCATAAAAAATGGCAATTTGACGTCACTTCCGGTGAGTCTTCTATTTTAATATCTGTTTTGCCTCTGTCTTGGGGCCGCACCGCCAAACCTCTGGCATACACCCCAAGTGAACCTTGGAGAATGAGGTTTTCGCCCCCCCCTTGAACCCCCCAGGCGGAGGCAAAATAGATAGTGAAGATAGGCGATTACAGTGCCCATCTGATTATTTGTGAATCCTGTCACTAACTGGGCACGGACCAATCAGATGTATGGAATCACCGGAAGTGACGTCAGGTCAGATTGCAGTTTTCGATGAATTACAGTTCTCGACAGAACACACAGGAATGCCATGATGTGGCACGCATGCGCATTAAGGTAAGAACTTGTCAAACAGCTGATGCCACATCACAGGAAGTGACGTGGTTCACTGATTTCACGGGTTTGCTATTTTTTTCAGAAAAACGGCGTATGGGGAAAAATCTTGATTCAATCACAAATTATACAACTGGTGGATTCAAGACATTGACTCCCGCCTATGTATACTGCAGAGCATTCAGAATAAATATGTCTTAATCTTTGTGGGCACAATAGCACCTCACAGCAGCATAATTCCCTAATTTAATAAGCACCAAAGTGTAATTGGCTAATTAAATAACCTTGAATACATGTAATGTTTTTGTTAATTGTTGCAGACTAAGACACAGAACAACCTTCTAAGGTCACATTTGCACTTAAATCACATACACAGCCCTAAATTGTTCTCCAGAAGGGAACACAAGGTATTGCCAGTTTAATGCTGACAGTGTACCTCTGTTCACTGTAAAGCTTGTGCTACATGAACACAAATCATTAATCTGCAGCTTGTTGTTGGTACAAAGGAAACAGCTCCCAAATAATGTCTCACACTGTGAACATCATGTTCATTTCCATATATAGAAACTATATACTTGTGTTTTCGATTATTTCCTAATTAATTGTGTTGTATCTGACATGTAACAAACAAGATGATTTAATAGGAACTTGGAACATCTTGCAAGAAATTGTGTAATTTGAGTATGTGGCCCTCTGCACACTACTGTAATATATCAGGCTTATGAGCACCTCTCTCAGCTTTAAGTGCATTTGTATTCCTCAGTGAGCAGCAGAAATCAGTATCCACATCACTTAAGGGGGCATGAAACACAATTTTTTTTTCATGATTTAGAAAGTGCATGTGATTTTAAACAACTTTCTAATTTACTTTTATGATCTAATTTGCT
Organism: Bombina bombina; assembly: GCF_027579735.1. Taxonomy (NCBI): domain Eukaryota; kingdom Metazoa; phylum Chordata; class Amphibia; order Anura; family Bombinatoridae; genus Bombina; species Bombina bombina. The sequence continues at coordinate 647,090,536 of NC_069504.1, forward strand.
CCATTCTCTTGATATTATTTGCTGAAAAGCATATATAGATATGCTCAGCAGCTGCTGATTGGTAGCTGCACATAGATGCCTCGTGTGATTGGCTCATCCATGTGCATTCTCTATCTGAATCATGAAAGAAAATTGTTGGGTTTAGTGTCCCTTTAACAGTCTTCATGTTTCCCTAAGGATTATCACCTTTACCATTTTTTTGTTTTTCTCAGTTTTCTCATATTTTTCTCACTTTTACTCCATTCTCATCCCCCAAAATGTGCACTATTCTATGAAATATCTAATTTTTTTATATAAATCTTCAGTCTATAATATTTTTTTCATGAAATAATTGCAGCATATGTTAATTCACTATTATTATATTATGCTTTCTAATTTAACCCCTAAAATGCCAAAGAAAGCTGCTATGCATTATGTCACAACAATGCAATAAAATGGTTAAACAACAGGGTGATGTAACAATTTATTCTGAAATTAACAAATTAAGGTCTTAAATCAAGGACACAGTAATTGTCCTAACTTCGTGGCCATATATTTTAGAACATTTTTGGCTTGCAGAGTGTTGCATCCCAAATGACATTGATTTTGGAAGATCTTAGTAACCACATCTGCAAAACTAATGCTAATTTGAACAGTTGCCCTAGTAATTTGTAGCAGATGCACACAAGTCACTGTTATGATCCTGACAGTTGATGTATCATTTTATTTTCAAGTATTAACCATGGTTCAGCCATTCAGAAACTTGAAATTTAATGCATGAAGGGTTGGTTTATGTTTGGGTTATTTGCAATCACAAGTTCGTGGTAATTACATTCTCTGGTAATTTGTACAGGTTGGTCTCAAGGTGTTCTTTGGACGATCTGGACAGTGGTTTGGATCAAATGATTATGACGGTGACAAAGTCTCAGTTTTCCATGACTTAGATGGCTCAGTGACTGGATACAGAGACACTTTTGTAGGACGTGCAGATAATTATATTTTGCGTCACCCGGGCTGCCTTACAGTGCCAAGATGGAATGGTGTAATTTGCGCAGGAAAATATGCACAGGTCAGTTTGTTCTTTTCTTTGTTGTTGTTTTTTTTTTCTAATTTATTGATTTATTTCAAAATTTATTAAAAACAATGTTTAACATGTTTCCCTAATTTTATGAGCTACTGTTCAATAGACTGTTTTCCTGATATGTCTATCAGTTTGTCCAAATTCATCTCGTCCACCCAAAAAAATTCTCAACTTTAAAACTATTCCACATTTAATACTAATAATTCATTTACATAGTCTATTTTGTACTCTGGAAGAAAATATTTTATTTTTATTTTTTTAAACAGAACCATTTCAAACAATATTATATCTCCTTACAACGTCATTTTACATTAGGCCAAAATCTTTAAAATAAATTCAATACTCTTAATATGCAGTTCACAAATGTTGGAGTGACATTTGCTTTCAAAGGAACATAAAAGATCAATAGCATTTTATTATTGAACTACTGCTTGCACTGACATATGTATTCTACAAATTTGCGATTATGCACATATGATGTGCGGCTATGCACATATGCCACTAGTGATTGGATGAGTAATTACGTTCAGCTCTGGACCAGTAAAACACTGCCAGTATAAAGATAAATTTGACTATGTGTTTAACCTTTTTTAGGAGTTAAACACATAGGTTTTTTTTAAGCAATAGTGTATTAGAACATATTATTTTTCCTTTATTGCCCTTTATAGAATTCTTTTATTGGCCATTTTAAGCATAATAACATAGCAATGTTGCTATATATTTATCCATTTAAATAAAACCAGAATGAAGCTGTTATCATTTAGCACTGTGATGGTACTAGGGTTACCACCTCAGCCATGTATTCCTGGACACTTATGAGTTATACATGCTGCAGGGTGTGCAGGTAGGAACATGAATTTCAGCCCTGTACAGCACAAAATTAGTGACACTGAACAGCACTGTTAATGTTCCCTCTACACACCCTGCATCATGTATAACTCATAATTGTGCTGGAAAACATGGCAGAGTTGGCAACCCTAGACGGTACAGGTGTGCCTGGAAGATATTGCAATGTTTTTACAAAATCAAGTGCAACAGGGAGAAGAAAACAATTTATGCTGCATAGAGACTCTTTCTTAGGAGCAAATATCGTTGTGCTAAGAAAATAAAAAAGGAAACGTGTCAGTCATGACCATGTGCACTGTGTTTATGTCTAGGTGTTGGCCTAATAAAGCTTTATTGTTTGTTACTCCCTTTTTTTTTATTTTCAGAGCTCAAAAGTATTATCCCTAATGATCCATTTATAATAGTGTATTATCCACTAGTTAAAGGGATAGTCAACACCAGAATTGTTGTTTTTTAAAAAGATAGATAATCCCTTTATTACCCATTCCCCAGTTTTGCATAACCAACACTGTTATTGAAATATACTTTTTAACTCTGTAACTACCTTGTATCTAAGCTTCTGCAGACTGCCCCCTTATTGCAGTTCTTTTGACAAACTTGCATTTTAGCCATCAGTGCTGATTCCTAGGTAACTTCATGTGCGTAGGCTTAATGTTATCTATATGACACACATGAACTAACACCCTCTAATGGTGAAAAACTGTAAAAATTCATTCAGATTAGAGGCAGCCTTCAAGGTCTAAGAAATTAGCATATGAGCCTACCTAGGTTTAGCTTTCAACTAAGAATATCAAGAGAACAAAGCAAAATTGGTGCTAAAAGTAAATTGGAAGGTTGTTTAAAATGACATGCCCTATTTGAATCCTGAAAGTTTATTTTGGACTTGACTGTCCCTTTAAATCTAGTCACAAGGCATATGTATTCTACAAATAAGACACAGGATTAAGGAGTAACAACCAAAAAGTTGTGGCTTTCTCTTTGGTGACAATAAATTGATATTTTTCTAGCGTCCTGCTGCTTTTTGGTATTTTTGTATATTTTGGGGTTGCAGTCCCCAAGCAGTGTGCACTCTTTATAATTGTGCTGGATTTTTAAATATTTATATTCAAAGAATTAGAATAGCCCAAACCTGATTTATATAACTACACCAAGCAAGGCATTCAACCATACCAGAATGTAGAGCTCCTATTAAAGGGACATATAAGTACAAAAAGAAAATACTCTGTGTCAGTGGAATCTATTATTGTGTAATTGCTGGCATATACCAATGTGTTTAATATCTTGCAAATCTCGGCATCAGAGCAGCAGTGCACTACTGGGACACAACTGACCAATGACAAGAGACGCATGTGTGTAGACGCTAATGATCAGCAAGCTGTCAGTAGTGCATTGCTGCTTCTGAGCCTAGCTTGGTATGCTTTTCAAGAAAGGATACCAAGAGAACAAAGTACATTTGATAATAGAAAAAATGGAAAAGTCTCTTAAAGGGACATTAAACCCAATTTTTTTTTTCTTTCCAGATTTTGAAAGAGCATGCAATTTTAAACAACTTTCTAATTTACTTCTGTTATCTATTTTGCTTCAGTTGAAGCAAATTAGATAATAGAAGTAAATTGGAATGTTGTTTAAAATTGTATTCTCTACCGGAATCATGGAAGAAAATTTTTGGGTTTAGCGTCCCTTTAAAACTGCATGCTCTGTCTGAATCATTAAAGTTCATATTTTCCTTCAACACAATATTATCTGCAAACATTTCTGTCTTAGTATATCTTTATTGTTCCCTAACAATGTTTATACATCGTTAGCTAACTTGCTTCTAACATGATATTATGTTTGTTACTTTTGACTTCTCTATGATCATTCTAAGAGTTTTATTTGACAACCATTTTGACAGGTGTCTGGATTTTGTCAGATCTTCCACTGCTGGAGATTTTAGATGCATACAAAAGTAATGCTGCACACCAGCCTTTACATATTAATTCACTTCCGCCAAAAACAGTAGTTATCCAAGAAAAATATAGACATGAAGGAAGATGTGGTTTCTTCTGAGTCATTAAAAAGCTCCTTTTTTTTGTACAGTATAATTCCTGCAGGTCTTAGACTTTACACTCTGTGTTTAAAAACAAAACACTGACCTTCATCTTCTTAACCAAAAGGTTTTATTTTAGAACCTTGAACTTAAAAGGACATGAAATTAAAAAAATGTCTTTAATGATTCCGATAGATCAAAAATGTTTAAACTTTCCAATTTATTTCTATAATCTAATTTGTTTAGTTCTCTTGATATCCTTTGTTAAACGAGCAGTAATGCACTACTGGGAGGTAGCTGAAAGCAAATGGCAGGGGGCATATATGTGCAGTCATCAATCAACAGCGTCTGAGCCTACCTAGGTATACTTTTCAACAAAGGATATAAAACAAACTAGAGAATAGAAGTAAATTGGAAAATTATTTAAAATGGCATGCTCTATCTGAATTATGAAAGAAAAAACTGTGTTTCATGTCCCTTCAGTTTTATGAAATAGAATTTTATAACGGTCACACATGCATTTAGCCTTTCTGTTGCCAGTGACTAATATGACATTTGTTTGCAGAGATACGATTTGTCTGTATAATGACAACATCCTGTGCCAAGGTAACTTACTGTGCCTATTTACTGTTTCTCTGGAATTCCCTTCCCTTCAGTGTATTGTTGAATAGTTATTAATCAATATTTACCCATTCATTTTTAGAGTTATATTTCCAAGCACTTTCAGTAAATTCAGTATTTTGCTGATAGCATAATTACTTTAAATCTAATGCACAAGTAAATGTGGTGCAATGAGTAGATTTCAGGTTTGGAGCCATTCCAGACCATAAGACAAACACGTTTTCCAATGGTTTACAAATTACTTGACACTGTATTATCTCATCGAATACCTATGGCAACAACCAAAATAGAATACATCAGAAAATAGACATTTAGGGGCATATCTATAAAGCTCCGTATGGAGCTTGAAGCCCTGTGGGGCTCGCCAGAAACACCAGTTATGAAGCAGAGGTCTAAAGACCGCTGCTCCATAACCTGTCTGCCTGCTCTGAGGAGGGGGACAGAGATCGCCGCAATTCAACCCGATCAAATACGATCGCGTTGATTGACAACCCCCTTTTAGCGTCCGCGACCGCAAATCTGCAGGGGGCGGCGTTGCACCAGTAGCTCACAAGAGCTGCTGGTACAATGCTGAATGCGGAGACCGTATTGCTCTCCGCATTCAGCGAGGTCTGTCGGACATCATCCACAATGTCGGATCATGTCCGACAGGCCTTTCATAAATAGGCCCCTTAAGCTATAAAACATTTTCACAAATATACGACAAAGGGTTAATTATGCATACAATATACTTTCAAATTGTTAGCAACTTGCAAGCAAACATAAGGCAGTACTATTTCTAGTATTTTATATATATATAGGTATTTTTGATTCAAGTTTTGCCCTTGAAATGCTTGTTATATATGTATATATACAGTATATATATATATATATATATATATATATATTAAAATACAAGCGAAATGTCGAAAGAAGTTCAGCGCTGCAAACACGTGGAATACAAATACAATGTTACTATGTCAAATATACTAAATGTCTTTCAGATGTGATAGACAAATGTTCTATCTATCCCACTGGTTCTATATGAACCGATATAAGACAAAGTCCGGTGAATATAAAAGTTCAACAATAGTAGTGCAATGGTTTGAATTGATAATACTAGGTGGAACTCAAATTACAACAATTGCAACAATGATGCTGGGGGATAAGTGGTATACCCTTACCAGAGGGTACCTCAATCTTATGAGGTAATGTCAGCGCGTCTGTTTGGATTCTCTCCAGTCAGTCTTGGATTTTCCTCCTGTGTGTGAAAAGATCCAGGTCTTTACATTCGTGCCGACTTGTGTATGGTGCTTTCAATCTAGGAACTTCCTTGTTCTTTATATCACTGGCTTGGTGTCTCCTCGTAGTATGGTGGTTCCGTCTGGACCTTGGCTCTCACCGTATTTAGAGGGAGCGTTTCGAAGCGTGCAAGATGCTTCTTCATCAGAAGAAGCATCTTGCACGCTTCGAAACGCTCCCTCTAAATACGGTGAGAGCCAAGGTCCAGACGGAACCACCATACTACGAGGAGACACCAAGCCAGTGATATAAAGAACAAGGAAGTTCCTAGATTGAAAGCACCATACACAAGTCGGCACGAATGTAAAGACCTGGATCTTTTCACACACAGGAGGAAAATCCAAGACTGACTGGAGAGAATCCAAACAGACGCGCTGACATTACCTCATAAGATTGAGGTACCCTCTGGTAAGGGTATACCACTTATCCCCCAGCATCATTGTTGCAATTGTTGTAATTTGAGTTCCACCTAGTATTATCAATTCAAACCATTGCACTACTATTGTTGAACTTTTATATTCACCGGACTTTGTCTTATATCGGTTCATATAGAACCAGTGGGATAGATAGAACATTTGTCTATCACATCTGAAAGACATTTAGTATATTTGACATAGTAACATTGTATTTGTATTCCACGTGTTTGCAGCGCTGAACTTCTTTCGACATTTCGCTTGTATTTTAATTTTTTTTGTCAGTGTTAGGGGTACACTGTATCGTACCTGTTCAAGCAGCTCAAATACCTACACCCATTAAGCTTACAGAGAACATATACATCTCACCTGTATATACCTCACAGCTAGATGTAAAAATCTATTCACACTTTCTCAGTAATATATTACCTACCTTTTGGTGGAACAACTGAGCGCTGATCCTTTCTTTATATTTCTCATATATATATATATATATATATATATATATATATACACGTATATATATATATATATATGTTTTTTTAGATTACCCATTCTAAAATGCAGAATTTGCTATTTTTAAGTATCTCAGATGGCCTATCATAGATAGATAGATATTGATCGATTGATCAATAGATAGATTGACTGACAGATAGTCAGATACATACACATTCAGATAGTTAGATAGAAAGATAGACAGACAGACAGATAGATAAATAGACAGATACATAGATATACAGACAGACGTATAGATATAGACAGATAGATAGATAGATGATAGATAGATAGATAGATAGATAGATGGACTGGCAACCTGCTCTAATAAAAGGCTCCCCTGCATTAGGATTGTGCACCTTCTGCACACACCTATGTATAGACTGGCTGCTATGGACCCCCCTAGCCCTTGGGCTCTGGTGCCGCTGCACCATTGGTAGTTCCACACCTGGGGCAGAATCTTGGCACACTGGAAGTCTGATCCAGGGGCAGAGTGTGGGTAGATAGTCAGGCAGACAGATAGATGGATACAATTACATTTAATGATATACTAGAATGAGTATATAGTTGTAAATGTGGAAGCAAATCTGAGCTGCATAGATTTATTTAACACATTAGCTGCCATAGGAACTGATACAATATACAATCAAATTTATAAAGGTGTTGGAAATGACTTTACCTTGAAAACTATGGTTTCACAACCTAAAGCAAAGACACTAATATATATATATATATATATATATATATATATATATATATATATATATATATATATATATATATATATATATATATATATATATGTGTGTGTGTGTGTGTGTGTAACAATTAAAAGACTGAATCATACTGGCTGCTTAGCCACTGCTTGTCAACACTAAATATTAAACTGTCTGCAAATATTTCTGTCTCTTGGCTTCTCTTTTAGTATAATTTGGATTCTGCATTGGAGATCCAAGAAGGAGACTGTTGTTAAATCTGCTAAAGCTACAAGTCATACCCAGACAATGACATTTTTTCAGCATCTTAATTACACTAGAAGGGGTTGCATTATACCAGGTAGCAAGGTACAGGTCTCCATGGCAGAATAAAGGATTTTAATTTTTAAAGATGTCACTATATAACATTTTATTATACAAGAGATTTCTTCTCCAGTGGCAGTAGACACATTTTGGGTGAAAGATCAAAAGTGTCTCAGTCAGAATAAACACCTGTTTCAGTTTGTCAAATAGACTGTCATTTCATTTGTTTGGTTGCTAAGGAAACCACAGGTTACATTCCTTTTAAGGGTGGATGCAATATTTATTATCCATTTCTCAGTATACAATATTAATTATGTGTGCCTTTGTCTTAAAAATGTAGCCTTAGGTTATAAACTACCTTTCAGGTCACACCCTAGTACATTTAAATCCTTCGTCTGAAAATTTTCAGACATGCTAAACATGTGTTCTATTTCTACTAGTTGTACAACCAGTAAAGGTCTCTCTGCTTAGATAAATATAAGGATTCACTGAGGCTAGTGTATATAGGTTTGTGTATGTTTATATATGTGTAGTATGTGTATTTGGTGTTTGCAGTGTCTAGTAGTGTGCATTTCAGTAGCATGCAATTGTGTGTGTTTGTGTGTATGTGAGTGTCTGGTTAGTGCTACCGCAAGCTTGCGGTAGCAATGAGTGCACCGAAAATTATTTAGGCCTAGATTTAGAGTTCGGCGGTAAAAGGGCTGTTAACGCTCCGCGGGTTTTTTTCTGGCCGCACCATAAATTTAACTCTGGTATCGAGAGTTCAAACAAATGCTGCGTTAGGCTCCAAAAAAGGAGCGTAGAGCATTTTTACCGCAAATGCAACTCTCGATACCAGAGTTGCTTACGGACGCGGCCGGCATCAAAAACGTGCTCGTGCACGATTCTCCCATAGGAAACAATGGGGCTGTTTGAGCTGAAAAAAAACCTAACACCTTCAAAAAAGCAGCGTTCAGCTCCTAACGCAGCCCCATTGTTTCCTATGGGGAAACACCTCCTAAGTCTGCACCTAACACCCTAACATGTACCCCGAGTCTAAACACCCCTAACCTTACACTTATTAACCCCTAATCTGCCGCCCCCGCTATCGCTGACCCCTGCATTACACTTTTAACCCCTAATCTGCCGCTCCGTAAACCGCCGCCACCTACGTTATCCCTATGTACCCCTAATCTGCTGCCCTAACATCGCCGACCCCTATGTTATATTTATTAACCCCTAATCTGCCCCCCACAACGTCGCCGACACCTACCTACACTTATTAACCCCTAATCTGCCGAGCGGACCTGAGCGCTACTATAATAAAGTTATTAACCCCTAATCCGCCTCACTAACCCTATCATAAATAGTATTAACCCCTAATCTGCCCTCCCTAACATCGCCGACACCTACCTTCAATTATTAACCCCTAATCTGCCGACCGGAGCTCACCGCTATTCTAATAAATGTATTAACCCCTAAAGCTAAGTCTAACCCTAACACTAACACCCCCCTAAGTTAAATATAATTTTTATCTAACGAAATAAATTAACTCTTATTAAATAAATAATTCCTATTTAAAGCTAAATACTTACCTGTAAAATAAATCCTAATATAGCTACAATATAAATTATAATTATATTATAGCTATTTTAGGATTAATATTTATTTTACAGGCAACTTTGTAATTATTTTAACCAGGTACAATAGCTATTAAATAGTTAAGAACTATTTAATAGTTACCTAGTTAAAATAATTACAAATTTACCTGTAAAATAAATCCTAACCTAAGATATAATTAAACCTAACACTACCCTATCAATAAAATAATTAAATAAACTACCTACAATTACCTACAATTAACCTAACACTACACTATCAATAAATTAATTAAACACAATTGCTACAAATAAATACAATTAAATAAACTATCTAAAGTACAAAAAATAAAAAAGAACTAAGTTACAGAAAATAATAAAATATTTACAAACATAAGAAAAATATTACAACAATTTTAAACTAATTACACCTACTCTAAGCCCCCTAATAAAATAACAAAGCCCCCCAAAATAAAAAATTCCCTACCCTATTCTAAAATACAAATATTACAAGCTCTTTTACCTTACCAGCCCTGAACAGGGCCCTTTGCGGGGCATGCCCCAAGAATTTCAGCTCTTTTGCCTGTAAAAAAAAACATACAATACCCCCCCCCCAACATTACAACCCACCACCCACATACCCCTAATCTAACCCAAACCCCCCTTAAATAAACCTAACACTACCCCCCTGATGATCTTCCTACCTTGTCTTCACCATGCCAGGTTCACCGATCCGTCCTGGCTCCAAGATCTTCATCAAACCCAAGCGGGGGCTAGACATCCACTGAAGAAGTCCAGAAGAGGGTCCAAAGTCTTCCTCCTATCCGGCAAGAAGAGGACATCCGGACCGGCAAACATCTTCTCCAAGCGGCATCTTCTATCTTCTTCCATCCGATGACGACCGGCTCCATCTTGAAGACCTCCAGCGCGGATCCATCCTCTTCTTCCGACGACTAGACGACGAATGACGGTTCCTTTAAGGGACGTCATCCAAGATGGCGTCCCTCGAATTCCGATTGGCTGATAGGATTCTATCAGCCAATCGGAATTAAGGTAGGAATTTTCTGATTGGCTGATGGAATCAGCCAATCAGAATCAAGTTCAATCCGATTGGCTGATCCAATCAGCCAATCAGATTGAGCTCGCATTCTATTGGCTGTTCCGATCAGCCAATAGAATGCGAGCTCAATCTGATTGGCTGATTGGATCAGCCAATCGGATTGAACTTGATTCTGATTGGCTGATTCCATCAGCCAATCAGAAAATTCCTACCTTAATTCCGATTGGCTGATAGGATTCTATCAGCCAATCGGAATTCGAGGGACGCCATCTTGGATGACGTCCCTTAAAGGAACCGTCATTCGTCGTCTAGTCGTCGGAAGAAGAGGATGGATCCGCGCTGGAGGTCTTCAAGATGGAGCCGGTCGTCATCGGATGGAAGAAGATAGAAGATGCCGCTTGGAGAAGATGTTTGCCGGTCCGGATGTCCTCTTCTTGCCGGATAGGAGGAAGACTTTGGACCCTCTTCTGGACTTCTTCAGTGGATGTCTAGCCCCCGCTTGGGTTTGATGAAGATCTTGGAGCCAGGACGGATCGGTGAACCTGGCATGGTGAAGACAAGGTAGGAAGATCATCAGGGGGGTAGTGTTAGGTTTATTTAAGGGGGGTTTGGGTTAGATTAGGGGTATGTGGGTGGTGGGTTGTAATGTTGGGGGGGGGGTATTGTATGTTTTTTTTTACAGGCAAAAGAGCTGAAATTCTTGGGGCATGCCCCGCAAAGGGCCCTGTTCAGGGCTGGTAAGGTAAAAGAGCTTGTAATATTTGTATTTTAGAATAGGGTAGGGAATTTTTTATTTTGGGGGGCTTTGTTATTTTATTAGGGGGCTTAGAGTAGGTGTAATTAGTTTAAAATTGTTGTAATATTGTTCTTATGTTTGTAAATATTTTATTATTTTCTGTAACTTAGTTCTTTTTTATTTTTTGTACTTTAGATAGTTTATTTAATTTTATTTATTTGTAGCAATTGTGTTTAATTAATTTATTGATAGTGTAGTGTTAGGTTAATTGTAGGTAATTGTAGGTAGTTTATTTAATTATTTTATTGATAGGGTAGTGTTAGGTTTAATTATATCTTAGGTTAGGATTTATTTTACAGGTAAATTTGTAATTATTTTAACTAGGTAACTATTAAATAGTTCTTAACTATTTAATAGCTATTGTACCTGGTTAAAATAATTACAAAGTTGCCTGTAAAATAAATATTAATCCTAAAATAGCTATAATATAATTATAATTTATATTGTAGCTATATTAGGATTTATTTTACAGGTAAGTATTTAGCTTTAAATAGGAATTATTTATTTAATAAGAGTTAATTTATTTCGTTAGATAAAAATTATATTTAACTTAGGGGGGTGTTAGTGTTAGGGTTAGACTTAGCTTTAGGGGTTAATACATTTATTAGAATAGCGGTGAGCTCCGGTCGGCAGATTAGGGGTTAATAATTGAAGGTAGGTGTCGGCGATGTTAGGGAGGGCAGATTAGGGGTTAATACTATTTATGATAGGGTTAGTGAGGCGGATTAGGGGTTAATAACTTTATTATAGTAGCGCTCAGGTCCGCTCGGCAGATTAGGGGTTAATAAGTGTAGGTAGGTGTCGGCGACGTTGTGGGGGGCAGATTAGGGGTTAATAAATATAACATAGGGGTCGGCGATGTTAGGGGTAGCAGATTAGGGGTACATAGGGATAACGTAGGTGGCGGCGATTTGCTGTCGGAAGATTAGGGGTTAATTATTTTAAGTAGCTTGCGGCGACGTTGTGGGGGGCAAGTTAGGGGTTAATAGATATAATACAGGGGTCGGCGGTGTTAGGGGCAGCAGATTAGGGGTACATAAGTATAACGTAGGTGGCGGTCGGCAGATTAGGGGTTAAAAATTTTAATCGAGTGGCGGCGATGTGGGGGGACCTCGGTTTAGGGGTACATAGGTAGTTTATGGGTGTTAGTGTACTTTAGGGTACAGTAGTTAAGAGCTTTATAAACCGGCGTTAGCCAGAAAGCTCTTAACTCCTGCTATTTTCAGGCGGCTGGAATCTTGTCGTTAGAGCTCTAACGCTCACTGCAGAAACGACTCTAAATACCAGCGTTAGAAAGATCCCATTGAAAAGATAGGCTACGCAAATGGCGTAGGGGGATCTGCGGTATGGAAAAGTCGCGGCTGAAAAGTGAGCGTTAGACCCTTTAATCACTGACTCCAAATACCAGCGGGCGCCCAAAACCAGCGTTAGGAGCCTCTAACGCTGGTTTTGACGGCTACCGCCGAACTCTAAATCTAGGCCTTAGTGATCAGATCTCTGGTTAATTTTTAATTCCTCTTGTGAGCACAAAGCTTCACTGCAATGTGAATGCGAGATAGTGTTTGCATTGAACTCGACTTGTAATACCAGCGCATATTTGTGTCTGCTGGTATTACTTAGTGGAGAGCAAATATCACACTCGTGTAAGCAATATTTTGTGCTCCACTTGTAATCTGGCCCTTAATAAGAAAACAATACCTTGCAGTCTGCATTGTGCAGTGTTTGCTTATTGCAGGGTGAAGTTACCTAATTAACTGTTTCATTGCTGGGCTGCACACAAAACTGGTCTTAGAGGGAACACTACTTGTATATAGTGGAAACTGGTGATTACAGAATAAGTAGCACTATATTGCAAGACCTTGCTTTGCAATGAGCACTACTCACTGGCTCAGTGGCAATTTCCGCTCTGCTGGTCCTGAACTGTATTTTAACTATGTGTTTAACCCCTTTGCGGGAGTTAAACACACAAAGGTGCAGGGTTGCTAGTCTTAAAATGATAGGCTGTTTTAACAAATTAGAGTATGCAATTTTTCAACTATAATGACCATTTCAAAAATCCAATAATACGCTACCATTTTATTTAATGTTTTTAGCATTTACAGCTACTGAGAGTTGCCATCAAAACAGACTAATGTCAAATAAATAAATAAATAAATCTAAAGCTGCAAACAGAGATGAACAGTTAGTGATTCTAGTTTAAAAACAAAGCTTTGCATATTGATATCATTTGTTTGTTAGCTATTGGCTATTTTTTTTTTCTTTTTTGGCTGTGAAGCATTGAAATATAAATGTTTAAAGAATATAGCAGCATATGTGTGAGTAGGAGTAAAGATATTTCTTGCTATATCAGAATGTCATTGTTAGAACTTAAAGGGACAGTCTACACCTTAGTCATCTTAAAGTCTTACCTTAGATTGAGCTGCAAATAGCGTACTGTACACTTTCTATATCATGCAGCAGGAACAGTAAATAAGTTATTTTAAAATGAATAGTGTTTCTGGCCAGTTTGAAATGGCTGCACAGCTCAGCCCACTGATGACATCATGATCTGGGCTGCATATGGCATCCAATCAAAAAAGGCTCACTAGTTGGATTCAACAGACTGTCAATGCTATTCAGCAGAGTGCATAGATGCAGTCCAGATTGTGATGTCATCAGTGGGCTGAGCTTGGCAGCCATTTCAAACTGGCCAGAAACAATATTCATTTTAAAATAACTTTTTTTACTGTTCCTGCTGTGTGATATAGAAAAGGTGCAGAAGGCTATTTGCAGCTTAATCTAAGGTAACTCTTTAAGATGACTAAGGTGTAGACTGTCCCTTTAACTAATTTTAATGAGATTAAGTAAGAAAAATGTTTTTTCATGACTTCAACTGGAACAGCCTTGATTATTCTGCAGGAACACTGAATCTTCCTATAGAAGAATTACAAGAAAATATTTATGAAAGCCACATGTTCTAGTCGGTTGGCTTCACTTTGCCTCTCTGCTACTCTCTTTCTACAGCTTTATATCCAGGCCCGGAGACCTGAAAACCTGACTATGTTGATTGCCAGAGCAGCCTATCCCTCTAATCCATTGAGGCTTACTGGTGTGAATAGAGGAGCACCATATCAACAGTACCAGCCCGTGGTGATGTTACAGCAAGCCTATACCATCCGGTGGGAGGGCCAGACGCCCAAAGAAGTAATCTTATATCCCATTAACTTCAACAGGTATTTGAATAATGTGTTATTCAAATTAACATCCTTTGTATGTGTGGTTAAAGGGTCATGAAACTCAAACGTTTTCTTTAGAGAATACAATTTAAAACATCTTTCCAATTTACTTCTATTATCAAATTTGCTTCATTGACTTGGTATCCTTTGCTGAAGGAGCAGCAATGAAGGAGCTAGCTGATCACATCAAGTCAGCCAATGACAAGAGACATATATGTGCATCCACCAATCAGCAGCTAACCACCAGTAGTGTATTGCATCACTTAAGTCTACCTATGTAAGATTTTCAAGGACACCAATAGAACAAAGCAAATTATATAATAGAAGGAAATTGGAAAGTTGTTTAAAATTGCATGTGCTATCTGAATTATGAAAGACAATTTGGGTGTTTCATGTCCCTTTAAAGCCGTAGAATGACATCTTGCACATTAGAAAAATGATTTTGTCCAATATTTTTATTCACAAATTATTAAAGAAAATTTATTTTGAAATCATAATACTGCAGTTATTTATAGCCTTTACCATAATACTTAAGGAGTGACCACTGACCAGTTTTGTTTGTAATTAAGTGTTACGTTACCATTCAGCATATATAGCCCACAACAAATGGCCGTCAATGGGTATCAGTTAAATTTGATAAACTAACATACATACATTTAATATGTAAAAGAGTCCCAAAGGCTCAGTAAAATCTTAATCAGTTACTAAATTTCCATTTGTCCTGGTATCACCTGTGTCTCGGGAGGAAGTGATATATTTTTCTGTACGGCTACATGGGTTACATAGGCTGCGCTCTGAAATTAATACTGACCGTGAATGAAATAAGAAGTGTATATTAAGAAGTCTTTAGGGTTTTTCGGAACTCTGTTCTAGATGTCTGAAAATGTTTTCTTGGTCCATAAATGTAGAACACCTGCCAGAGCTCACTTCCAGTACACAAGATCATCTGTCTAATTAGGACTTGTTAGACTAATATCCTTCTATAATTCTCCATCTGAGAAAACTATACATTTGACAAATATTGGTGCTAAACAATTGAAAACTGGCTCTCAGATGTAGCTTAGAGAATGTTTCTAACGTGTAATCATAAGCAATGGAGGATGAGAGGTGTGATTAATCTGAGTTATTATTGATACCATATGCACAATTAATGTCTGTCTTGCTGGAGCCTTCACAGTGTATCAGTCTGCCAATCTGTGGCTGTCACTAGTGACGTGTGACATGTATGATTTATAAACAAGATGGTCCCGTCTCACCCTTACAATTAATTAGATGCATTCTGAAGGTTTCAATTAAAGCTGTCAGTAAGGCTGTGCCTCTGTATTGCTTCCAGGCAATGAAACTTTGTTCTCTGTCATTCTTGAAATCTGCCAGCACTGCACACACCACTCATAAATGCAAATTGTGGCTGCCAACACTTTTTAGAAAACAAATTGATTTTTTAACAGACACGTAAGCTTCTGAGCAGGGGAGTTTGTGGCAGCTCCACATAGAGAGTTGTCGGTGTACACGGGGCACTGAGTGCTGCATAGAGATTAGATAGACAGCAAGCTGTAGGGAGGATGAAGCAATACGTGTGCTCTGTGGCTTAGTCTGGGGATGAGCTTGTTGGCAGAACTTGCAGAATGGATTTGCTTTCTGTCTACAAGTGCTTTTTGAATTTCAGTGTTGCTGTTTATTTGTGTTCTGAAACCTCAATCCTTGGCAGACAGCTGCTTCTACTGTGTTTTACTGCAGTAAAGGAAAAGTCATTCCAATCATTTGGTTAAATTATGGTGAGGTTATGGAGTGAAGGCTTGATAGGATCCGTATGTTCTTTTTCTGTTAAATGAGAAAACAGGCTCAGCTTTTTTTACATTGAACTTCCATTATATATTTAAAATTGCATCACAAAGAAGTTTATTTTAGTGTTTGCATATTGTATACAATTTAGTGAAAGTGTGAGTGATTTCTGACATTTCATAGTATATTCCAATGTTCCTCACTTCCAGTCCTCACAGTCAGGGCACACTTGCAGGCCAGATTTTCAGGATTACTTTGGGTGAAAGCAGTTTAATAACAATGTTTACTAATCAGCTGATTATTTCACCTGTGCTCACCTAGTTCAGATATCCAGAAACTTTGTTAGGGTGCCATGAGGCCTGGAATTGGAAAAAAAATAAATGCGATCAGTATCTAGCACACTGGTTTCCATACCTGTCCTCACACCTCCCTAACAAGCCACGTTTTGAGGATATTGGAACTGTAGCACAGGTGAAATAATCAACTAATTAGTAACCATGGTTATTAACCTGCTCTCATCCAAGGTAATCCCGAAGTCCTGGCCTGTTGGGGAGGCCTGAGGACAGGTTTGAAATCCAGTGATCCAGCCTAATTCTGGTGACTAGTCTACACAGCAGTAGAGTGCAGCTAAATGTGCTTATGGACTTAGCTTTGCTTGCCAATCCATTGTCTCTATGTCCAGAAAGAAATGTCCTGCATGATTCTACTTTATCACCATTTTTCAAGATACTATCTAGGACCAGACTGCAGACCACTATTGTCTAGCATCCGAGATAGCTTCCTTCATTGCTAAGCCTAGGGATGTCCAAAACATAGGGCAAACCCAAAAGGTCAAGCAGTGATAATGTAATGAATGGAACAAATTTGTATAAAACTGATTATATAGGTTATGCAAATTAAGCTGAATTGTTGGCAGTGTAAGATATAACCATTTAGCAAAGTAGGCAACTTTCTAACTGATATCTATCAGTTAAATGGACATAAAACAGTATGAACTAACATAAATTTCTAAATATATAATGCCTCCAAAGCTTGACTGCAAAAAGGTTTCACCATTTTTTTTAACCACCGTTAAATCCTTTAATTCAGGCATAGTTTTGTTTGCAGCAAGCTCCCCCTGGGCATTTCCATATATGGAAGGTGCTATCCAGGCCATAGCTTTGGCAGAATGCACTCATACATGTGTACAGTAGGGGGCAGAGTCACATGGCACCTGACTAAAGCAGTGCACAGTATAATGCTGAAGCTTTCACAAAGCATGTGATATTATCCACATTAGAACGAGCAAGCCTCTTGAAAACAAAATATAGCAGGACCTGCTGTCCCTCCGCCTCCTTAACCCCCCTTGCTTGCATAAGTATCCTCACATGCACACTTTGCTATATGATAGCACAGGTTTTGGACTAGGACACTGATAAGGGGGATGGGGCAAGCTACACTTGGCAACACTAAAGTGTAACTAATTTTGCAGATTTTTGTAAATTTTATTAAAATACCTATAAGCTTTCTTTTTACACTTTTTCACACACTTATTATTACCTCAGTTGACCCTTTAATAATATGCACATAACTCAAAATGTTTTATGGCACTTTAAGTGATCTACAATTGCAATCCATTCTCAGCTGTCTTATGTTCTGTAAATTACAATTCTAGGTTTACACAGAATTTACACAGTGAATCAAATACTGCACAGAGCATTTATACAGAAATGTGTGAGTTGGCGTTCACATTTGAATTCGCTAGTGGTGATGCTAGTGGGCATAAGCACTATGGATATTTGAGAAATCTCTGTTTAACAAAGGTGTAAATCTGGACGTGTGTCCTGGGAAATTTTGCTGTGGATACTCTGTTATTTAAGTTTAGAAAGAAGCCAAACGGGTGCAATTTCTGTTAGCCCTACCCTGATTATGAATAAGGATAAAATAACAACCGGGCCTCTTCTTGAAGGCACAAGACTGAATTCCTTAAAACATTTCTATGTCTCTTTCCTTGTCTCATTGCTCAGGGCCAGCTCAAGATCCTTTAACAAATCAACTAAACCAGTTAAAATCAGTTAAAGGGACAGTCTACCATAGAATTGTTATCGTTTTAATTGAAAAGATTTTTATTGAATTTTTCTTCTTAATTACATAACAAAGTAAATGCAAATGTTACATCAACATAACTTGAAACATATTGAGGTATATCTCGGCAGGTCAGCATGTCATATAAACATCAATAAATTTTACCGTACATTTCAGGTCACATTGTAAACCAATACTCATTAAGCAATAAATACTCTCAGAAACTTAGGTTGTTAACTAACAACTCTGGCTTCAGAAAACATAATCCATGGTTCCCAGACAGAAACAAACTGTTCTTCAGTGTCAAGCATGTTAGCTGCATTATTACTCATTTGGTAGTAGTAACCAATTTTATTTAGAATAATCTGAAAGTTAGGGATCTCAACTTTCCAATACTGGGCTATTGTTAATCTTACTATAGTAAAGATGGTAAAAATAAACTTGTTTTGTGCCCTGTTAAACCCTGGAATAGGCTCATGCAGAAGGGCTTGAGAGGCCGACACTCTTAAAGTGCGCCCAAAAATGTGAATTGTTATTGTTTTAAAAGATAGATAATCCCTTTATTACTCATTCCCCAGTTTTGCATAACCAACACAGTTATATTAATGTACTTTTTACCTCTGTGATTACCTTGTATCTAAGAACCTTCTTCCAGCCCCCTGATCACATGACTGTGACTGTTTACTATCTATTGTCTTAAATTTAGCTTTGTATTGTGCTAGATCTTAAATACCTCCCCTGTGCCTGAACACAGTGTTATCTATATGGCCCACATGTACTTTCTGTCTCTTTGTGATGAAAAGAGATTTAAAAAGCCTGTGATAAGAGGCAGCCCTCAAGGGTTTAGACATTAGCATATGAGCCTACCTATGTTTAGTTTAAATTAAGATTACCAAGAGAAAAAAGCAAATTTGATGATAAAAGTAAATTGGAAAGTTGATTAAAATTAAAAGTCCTATCTGAATAATGAAAGTTTAATTTATACTAGACTGTCCCTTTAAAAACTATATACAAGACTCCCTTTTTTTATAACCCACCAACAATTATTAATGATTTGCTGTCTCTTTAGAAATAATTGTTTTAATTAAAGAAACTACTATTAGTAAATTTTTACTGGCATAAATAAAACATTGGCAAACGTGATTAATCACGTAAGATTTTTTGATCATGATTAATCATGTAAGATTTTTTGATCATGATTAATCACATAAGATTTTTTGATCATGATCAATCATATTGATTTTTCCCCAGCAGCTGCTGTAAAATCTTGTGTTTAAAAGCAAAACAAACCTTTTAAATAGACAAGTACATTTGGATTCTTCGTTAGGATTCCGAATGCAGAAGACGCTTGTGGCATTTGGCTCTTTTCGAAGCCGGATTTATTCTTGTGAAAGTTCAACACACTAAGATCTGTGCAAATCCAGATCCTAGTGTGCTGAACTTTTACAAGAATGTCTACTTCTAAGCAAAAGTAGCATATGAAGAAAGATGAATTAGTGTTTGGTTGGTTCTTTAAGGCCCCAAACTGATAGATTTTATTGGGTTTGTAGACTAACACAGGCGGTAAGCAATAACAAATGATATCACTCTTCTTGAAAGTAGATTCCATAGTCCTATTCATAATGAACTGAAATATAGTATACAGCTTTTTTTGCTGTTGTCTTTTGTTGGGAAAGATTGTATGGATTCACCTTTGACCTTTTTTACTGAACACTAAGAAAAGAATAACATATTTAGGCATTCTTAAAAGTGAGCTATTAAAGGGATAGTAAACCCCAAAATTTTATTTTATGATTCAGATAGAACATACAATTTTAAACAACTTTCCAATTTAATTCTATTATCAAATTTTCTTCATTCTCTTGTTATCCATTGCTGAAGGGACAGCATTGCACTACTGACAGGAAGCTGAAAATATCTATTTAGCCAATCACAAGAGACAAATGTGTGCAGGCACCAGCAGCAGCTCCCACTAGTGTAGGATATGTGCGTATACATTTTTTAACAAGGGATACTAAGAGAACGAAGCACATTTAAAAATAGAAGTGAATTTAAAAGTGTCTTAAAATGACATGCTCTATCTGAATCATGCAAGTTTAATTTTGACTTTCCTATCCCTTTAAGCTTTTATGTCCTGTCATATAAAATAATAAATGCTCACAATGCATCCTTGTTACTAATGACTTGTGATTGCTGTAAGGATAACATTGTTGATGCCTATAAAATGATGCTGGAATTTGTGACTCCCACAGGAGAAAGATCTTGGCTTCTGGACATATTTGGTTTGTTACATAGAACAGTTCTAGTTGAACGACCTTAGTGAACTTGCTGGAGTAAGCTCTAGTGGCCAGTCCAGGAGGTACATATTCTGCATGATAGACACCGCCTGCAACACAAAGGAATGATACTCTTGTGCTATGTGCATTCTCAACTTTAGAACAGTTCATGGTTATTGGAGCCCACTGGGAAAAGATCTTAGCTCATAAACCTTTTCAATGTTGTTACAATGCATCTTAGTTTAACATGAACAAAATATTAATAATTAAGAATACACTGGAAAAAAAAAAAAAAGCATTTAAGGTCTGGCCACTTTTCAGCTAAGGAATGCATTCCAGATTTTGGATTTTTTTTGGTTTTTTTTGGCTGCACAAAGTCCTTATTCTTAACCTGGAGTGCTCCCGAGCTCTTAACTACTGCACAAAGGCAGCTAGAAGCAACCCTCAGTGGGCTATGATCAGAATGTTGAGTGCTCCAGCCGCCTCGGCCATCACCTGATTGCTCTCACATTAGCTCCTTGATATCTTCCAGATGAAAGAAACCTTACCAAATAAGCAGCAGGAATACTTGTCATGAAAACACAGCATATAACAATGGCTATGGGTGTTAATCCCACTTGAACTAGTAGCAAGGACATCACATTTTTATAGGGATATTTTTAAGTTTCTGTATTAACTGCATGTATTGTATTGATCGTACAAAGGCTATTGTAGAAATTGATTAGAGCTGTGCTTCCTATTGCATGCACTCATTTTTGTAGCACAAACAGAATAATTATGGAATGCTAAGATAGAATTATTGATGTGCCTCCCAGTTTTATTGATTTGTTTTAAAGGGACATCACATTGAAAATGTAATCCCACATAAGTTGTTAAACCTGCATAGTAAAATAGCTTTGCAAATCACTTTAATTCTTATTTTGCCTGATTTTTCTGTAATTAAAATCTAAAAAAATTGTAGCCCCCCCCCTCCTGAAAGACTGACATATATTCAGTAGAATTCAGAATGCTTGATTAGTGCTGGATGTCATTTATATTTGTTCGTAACTGGCTAGAACAAATAGGATAAGAAGATAAGATAAACAGCACTTTACAAAGGGTGTGTCCCTAGCCTGCAACATTTAAAATTACAGTTTTAAATGCTTGTATAACATTTGTTTTGTATGTAGATATTTGGCATTGTGGTGATTAATTTCAAATGCTTAAATAAAAAATGACTTTAACGTCCCTTTAATTTAAACAATCTAAGCATAAACTTTTTTCTTGTCATTGACAGGGGAGATTGGTTACAGATTGCTTTATGTTATCCGCAAAGTGCAATATTCCAGGTCACAGCAGATATTTATGAGCGAAACACTGGAAGAGTTCACAGCGTACGGCACTATTCCTCAGCGCACTCCATATACCAGTCCCTTCATCAGTCAGAAGCCAGACTGTTCCACTTCAGTCGGGAGTCAGGGTAAGGGCTCTGTCTACTTTACCACTATATGAAATGTGGCAGCTGCTATACGTGACATATTGTCATGTCTATTTGCACTGACAGCAGTCATTAATTCTAACACATACTGAGTATTACTAATGTGAATATAAAACATCCCCCTTTCATTTGACACACTGAAACTAAAGTCGCGTTGTACACAGTTGTTTAATACTATGACATCACCATCTGCACGCAATACTTCGCTGGAACTTGTTATCCTCCAGAATCACCTTGCTGGAAGGAAATGTTATCAGGAATCAGTAAAGAGTTTCAGTTCTTTGTCACAGTAGTATTAGCTGTCCCACCTACATCAGTATGACAGAATGATGGGCACCAGCTTATCTGGGGGATGGATCATATTGCACATACTGCAGCTACTGAAATCAATTCTCACCTCCTGACAGACAGACACAGAAACACACAAGCACACTCACACAAACACACACACACACACATACATACATATATATATATTCACAAACACATCCACACATATACACACACACAGATATATACACACATACATATATATATATTTACACACACATGCACAAACACATCCACACATATACACACACACAGATATATACACACATACATATATATATATATATATATTCATTTTGGCATTAAACTACATCAAACAAATAAATAAATAAATAGTTACAAGTCTAGGGAGAAGGGATTCTTCTTCACAGCAATCTTATTTAGAAAAAGGTTTAGCAGAATCTGGAAAAAATCAAATTAGAGAAAAATATTAAAATCTATCTCACGATTCATACCTTTTGGATATAAACAATACAATTTATATATCCACATAGATTCTCTCTTTTTTAAGATCAACTCCCTGTCACCACCTCTCCTTGGGACAGGGACATGATCTATAATTTGAAATTAAAGTTGGGTTTTCTAAATCTTATTTAGAAAACCTTTTTCTAAATAAGATTGATGTGAAGAAGAATCCCTTCTCCCTAGACTTGTAACTATTTATTTATTTATTTGTTTGATGTAGTCTAATGCCAAAATGTGAATATGTAACACTGTTAGACTTTTTATTAAGATGTAATTTTATACCTGGACCACTAGGTGGCGTTTAGAACTATAGGTTAGGTATATGATTAAATTGTATTAGATTAGGTACACCTGTGGTGATAGGTATTTAAGTAAGGTGTGTGTTGTAAAAAGGTCATATGATTAAGGGCATTTGAGCCCGAAACGTCATGTTTGTTTTCCTCCTGGTACAATAAAAGGTTTGAAAATTGTTAACCCTTGGTGTGCTGCTGGAGTTATTCGTTGATAGAGGAGATCCAAGATGGAATCAAGGCTCTAAAGCTAGCCAATACCTTTATTTGTGATACCAATATGCAGGTTCTTAGGCTGGGAGCTAAGATTTCTGGTTTCACTGTTTTAGCTCGCAGAGCTCTGTGGTTGAAGTCTTGGTCTGCAGATGTCACATCTAAGTCCAAGCTTTTATCTTTGACTTATACGGGTGAAACCTTGTTTGGTCTGGGTTTGGCTGAAATAATTTCTGATATTACAGGTGGAAAGTGTTCTTTCCTACCTCAGGATAAGAAGAATAGGCCTAAGGGTCGCCAGAATTCTAATTTTCATTCCTTTTGTAACTTTAAGGAACAGAAGTCTTCCTCCTCCTCTTCCAAGTCGGAACACTCCAAGTCTTCTTGGAGGTCCAGTCAGCCTTGGAATAAGGAAAAGTAAGCCAAAAAGCCTTCCGCTGATTCTATATAAGCATGACGGGTCTGCCCCCGATCCTGTTTTGGATCAAGTGGGGGGCAGGCTCTTTTTCTTTTGGCAGGCTTGGATATGAGATGTTCCAGATCCTTGGGCAATAGATATTGTATCTCACGGTTGCAGAATAGGATTCAAATATTGTCCTCCCAGGGGCAGATTCCACCTATCAAGGTTATCTGTGGACCAGATAAAGAGATAGGCCTTCTTAAACTGCATAAAGGATCTATCCTCCCTAGGAGTGATTGTTCCAGTTCCTCTAGAGGTACAGGGTCTAGGATTCTATTCAAATCTATTTGTAGTTCCCAAAAAGGAGGGCACTTTCTGTCCCATTTTGGACCTAGTAATAATACAACACCAGCAGCACCCTCACCAGTCTATCTTTAATATTGCAAGACCTTCTATATGCTGAAAGGAGATAACTTTTAAAAACCTCATGTAATGGATGACAATCACTCAATAAATGCCAATGTTTCCTCACAATCCCTGAAATACGTTTACTTAACACATTGTACTCAGAAACAAAAGCCATTCTGTTTTGTTTTTGTTTTCTACCTTCATTTATTTTGGGTCTCAATACCTCTGTTCTGGGAATTTCATGGACTTTTTCAATAGTTTCCTAAATATTAGACTGGGGATAACCCCTTACAATAAATTTATTACCCATTTCACTTAATCTAATTTTAATCAAAGAGTCATCTTGTACAATATGTCTCACTCTCAATAATTGACTATAAGTAGGGGCCCTAAAGTGTCTCAATCAGTTTCTCAGAGTTCCGTCCTTCAAAATGGAGACCATCAGTTCCATTCTTCCTTTGGTACAAGAGGGTCAGTTCATGTCGACCATAGACCTGAAGGATGCGTATCTTCATGTTTCCATTCACAGGGATCATTACCAGTATCTGAGGTTTGCCTTTCTGGACAAACATTTCCAGTTTGTTGTTCTTCCTTTTGGCCTTGCTACAGCTCCTAGAATTTTCACAAAGGTTTTTGGGGGCTCTTCTGGAAGTGGTTAGGTCCCAGGGCATTACTGGGGCACCTTACTTGGACAACATCTTGGTTCAAGCGCCCTCTTTTCATCTAGCAAAATCTCATACAGAGATATTGTTGTCTATTCTATGTTCCCACAGGTGGAAAGTGAATCTGGGAAAGAGTTTCCTTGTACCAAATACAAGGGTGTGTTTCCTAGGAACAATTTTAGATTCCTTATCCATGAAGATTTTTCTGACGGATGTCAGAAAATCAAAACGTTATGCTTCTTGCCTTTCTCTCCAGTCTGCTATTCGTCCATCTGTGGCTCAATGCATGGAGGTGATTGGTCTGATGGTTGCCTCCATGGACATCATTCCTTTTGCTCAGTTTCATTGGAGACCTCTGCAACTGTGCATGCTCAGTCAGTGGAATCAGGATCATTTAGATCTCTCACAGAAGATAAATCTGGACTCCCCAACAAGAGTCTCTCATGGTGGATTTCTCAGAACCATCTGTCTCGAGGCACATGCTTTCTGAGACCTTCCTGGGTGATTGTGACTACGGATGCCAGTCTGTTGGGCTGGGGAGCAATTTGGGGTTCCTTAAAATTACAAGGCTTGTGGACTCCAGAGGAGTTGTCTCTTCCAATAAATATCTGGGAGTTGAGAGCAATCTTCATTGCTTTGATAGTTTGGCCTCAACTAGCTTTGGTCTAGTTTATCAGATTTCAGTTGGACAACATCACTTTTGTGGCTTATATCAACCACCAGGGGGGAACTCGGAGTTCCTTGGCGATGGAGGAGGTGACTCACATTCTCCAGTGGGCAGAGTCTCACAAATGCCATCTCTCTGCCATTTACATTCCAGGGGTGGACAACTGGGAGGCGGATTTTCTGAGCAGGCAAACTTTTCATCCCAGAGAATGTGCTCTCCATCCAGAGGTTTTCACAATGATAACTCTCAGGTGGGGGATTCTGGAATTGGATCTGATGACATCTCGTCAAAATGCCAAACTTCCAAGGTTACGGTTCAAGGTCAAGAGATCCTCAAGACGTTCTGGTAGATGCTCTGGCGGTTCCTTGGAATTTCAATCTAGCATACCTGTTTCCTCCATTTGCTCTACTTCCACGAGTAGTTTCTCGCATCAAGCAGGAGAGAGCTTCTTGCATGGCCTCGCAGTATCTGGTTCGCGGATCTGGTGACAATGTCATATCTTCCTCCTTGGTAGTTACCATTGAGGAAGGACCTTCTACTTCAGGGTCCATTCCATCATCCAAATCTGGTTTCTCTGAAGCTTACTGCTTAGAGATTGAACATCTAGTTTTGGCTAGAAGTAATTGGAATGAATCGTGTATTCTCTATCCCCGAAAAGAAAGAAATGTATTTTGTTTTTAACCAAACCAATCAGTGCTGGTTCTTGTATAACCATTATCATTCTTCACGGGAGTGAGCACAATCTTTTCTATATGGTACACACAAACTTGGACTGTCTAGCTGTTGCACAACATTTAAAAAACACTGAAATAAGGGCCTGCTGGTGCTTAAAGTCAGGCAAACTTGGAGGTTATAAAGTATATTAATATAACAATGCTGGTTATGAAAAGCTGGAGAATAGGTAGTTAAGGCATTATCTGTTCTTTTAAACAATGAAAATATCAAGTAGACTGTCCCTTTAAAGCAGGAAAATAATTTGATACAGGAATGTAAGATGTAGGTAAAGGATGATTTGTTTTTCGTCATTCCTTGTGTCTGAAGCTAACTCATTCCCATTGGCTCTCTTATCAGATACCTCTTCCTACATCTGCAAGCTCATACACCACGAATTGGGCACAGCTACTGTTCCCAGCATGGCTGTGAGCGAATCAAAATCACTGCTCACTACCACCCAGAGGAGTTCAAGGAATGCATGGCTAACCCGTTTCCTGAGATGGCTAGTAATATACAAACTCCATCACTCTATCTGTCTCAACGAACTGCACTGCCTTGTAGTCAGTGTGGAGCTCCGCAGGTAATAAACATAGAACCATTGTTTGATAACAGCAAGTTTCCCATTCAGGGCCAGATTACGAGTGGATCGCTAATATTACGTGTTGAAAGTAAAAAGTAAGCCGAACTTAGAATATCGCATGCACAATAACCTATTCCTCCATAGAAGTCAAGTGCGCTAAACCGACATGAAAATAGGAATATTTCACATTCCAATGTTCTTCACTTAGAAAAATATGTTCTATTTATACATAAATAAATATTTCTACATATATCTTATGGTATGTTGCTACAATATATATATCTATACCCACTGTATATATATTCATGATTATATATAGGTATAAATATATATATATATATATATATATATATATATATATATATATATATATATATACCAATCCAATTCCAGGTGCACTCCATAAGACTATATCAGCAACTGACGGGGTGCTGCGTAACACATACATGCACAGTTCAATTTACTTAATACTGAATAAAACCGCTGCACTCACCGGTCTGAATATCAAAGTTGTTTATTTCTTCTTTACATGAAAACATCATAACACAATTTGCCCCCAAACGTTTCGGTTTTTTTGGAGATATTGAATTGACCCATTGAGAAAGGTACCAGGCCGGTAATGAAACATTTGG
The DNA here is from genome assembly GCF_027579735.1 of Bombina bombina. Taxonomy (NCBI): domain Eukaryota; kingdom Metazoa; phylum Chordata; class Amphibia; order Anura; family Bombinatoridae; genus Bombina; species Bombina bombina. The sequence continues at coordinate 647,117,908 of NC_069504.1, forward strand.
GGGCAAATTGTGTTATGATGTTTTGATGTAAAGAAGAAATAAACGACTTTGATATTCAGACCGGTGAGTGGAGCGGTTTTATTCAGTATTGAGTAAATTGAACTGTGCATATATATATAGGAATATCTTTTTATTTAAAACACATTCTCCTTTGTGCAGAACATTGGAATGTGAAATGTTCAGAGTAAATGCACAGTATAACACTTTATTAAATATGAATATTGCATAAACATGCTTTTCCATGTTTTCATCTACTTAGCACACACACACACACACACACACACACACATATATATATATATATATATATATATATATATACTGCATGTCTATATATGTATACATATGTATTTATGTGTTTATGTGTATATATGTCTGTAAATATATATATATATATATATATATATATATATATATATATAAAATCAATAAACATACGGATGCATTCTCCAGGATTTTGAATAAACATCACCTTTTAATGTAATGTTTCAGGGTTTTACCCCCTTCGTCAGACATCTCAAAAAAAGAGGTGTCTGACAAAGGGGGTAAAACCCCAAAACATTACATTAAAAGGTGACGATTATTCAAAATCCTGGAGAGTGCATCCGTATGTTTATTGATGGTCTTACTATTTGAAAGCACACTGGGTTGATGTAGACAAGAATCGTGAGTGCTGGCCTGTTGGAGCATATACAGTTGTATGCAAAAGTTTAGGCACCCCTGACAATTTCCATGATTTTCATTTATAAATAATTGGGTGTTTGGATCAGAAATTTTATTTTGATCTATCAAATAACTGAAGGACACAGTAATATTTCAGTAGTGAAATGAGGTTTATTGGAATAACAGAACATGTGCAATATGCATCAACATGAAATTAGACAGGTGCATAAATTTGAGCACCCTTGTCATTTTGTTGATTTGAATACCTGTAACTACCTAGCACTGATGAACACACAATTGGTTTGGTGAGCCCATTAAGCCTTGGACTTCATAGACAGGTGCATCCAATCATGAGAAAAGGTATTTAAGGTGGCCAATTGCAAGTTGTTGTTCTCTTTGACTCTCTTCTGAAGAGTGGCAACATGGGGGCCTCAAAACAACTCTCAAATGACCTGAAAACAAAGATTGTTAAACATTATGGTTTAGGGGAAGGCTACAAAAAGCTATCACAGAGATTCAAGCTGCCAGTGTCCACTGTGAGGAACATAGTGAGGAAATTGAAGACCAGAGACACAGTTCTTGTTAAGGCCAGAAGTAAAATATTGGAGAGGCAAAGGCAAAGGATGGTGAGAACGGTCAAAAACAGGCCACAGACCACCTCCAAAGACCTACAACATCATATTGCTGCAGATGGTGTCACTGTGCATTGTTCAACAATTCAGTGTATGGGAGAGTGATGCAGAAGAAGCCTTTTCTGCACACACGCCACAAACCAAGTCGCTTGAGGTATACAAACGCACATTTGGACAAGCCAGCTTCATTTTGGAAGAAGGTGCTGTGGACTGATGAAACAAAGATTGAGTTATTTGGTCATAACAAGGGGCGTTATGCATGGCGGCAAAAGAACACAGCGGTCCAAGACAAACACTTGCTAGCCACAGTAAAATTTGGTGGATGTTCCATCATGCTGTGGGGCTGTGTGGCCAGTGCTGGTAATGGGAATCTTGTTAAAGTTGAGGGTCGCATGGATTCCACTCAATATCAGCAGATACTTGAGAATAATGTTGAGGAATCAGTCACAAAGTTGAAGTTACGCCGGAGCTGGATATTTCAACAAGAAAACGACCCAAAACACTGCTCAAAATCTTCTCTGGCATTTATGCAGATGAACAAGTACAATGTTCTGGAATGGCCATCACAGTCCCCAGACCTGAATATCATTGAAAATCTGTGGGGTGATTTGAAGTGGGCTGTCCATGCTCGGCAACCATCAAACCTAACTGGAGATGTTTTACAAGGAGGAATGGTCCAAAATACCTTCATCCAGAAACCAGACACTCATTACAGGCTGTAGGAAGTGTCTAGAGGCTGTTATTTCTGCTAAAAGAGGCTCTACTAAATATTAATGCAATATTTCTGTTGGGGTGCCCAAATTATGCAACTGTCTAATTTCGTTTTGATGCATATTGCACATTTTCTGTTAATCCAATAAACCTCATTTCACTACTGAATATTACTGTGTCCTTCAGTTATTTGATAGATCAAAATGAAATTGCTGATCCAAACACCCAATTATTTATAAATGAAAGTTATGGAAATTGTCAGGGGTGCCTAAACTTTTGCATACGACTGTATATATACAGTATATACATATATATATATATATATATATATATATATACATACATACATACATATACATCTTTAGACATGTATATGTATGTATCTCTATGTTAAAGCCCTTTGCAGCCAACACCTGAGATCTCATATATTTGAGCCCTTATAACTTTTGTGTGCAATAATTTTTTTAAATCATTTTTTTTAGATAGTGTTATTATGAGTGTAGCTGTACTTTGTAATTAATTTTTTATGTGTTTTGTGAGTGGAGTGTTAACCTGAGTGTTGGGTTAATTGCGCTCAAGCGATCTTTTTTCCTTTAACTTGTAATACAAGTGCAATTTAACCAACGCGCATACGCGAAAACCCAATATCGCTTGTGCACAAATGTTTGCACTCCACTTGTGATCTGGCCCTTAATAAGGCAGAAAACTATATCACCAACATATTTATCTAATATGTTTTCTTAAATAAACTAAAGGGACATGAAACACATTTTTTTTTATTTTATGATTCAGATAGAGCATGTGATTTTAAACAACTTTCCAATTGACCTCTATTATCTAATTTATTTTTTTCCCTTGATATCCTTTATTAAAAAAGGGTGCCTTTGTAGACTCAGGAGCTGCTGATTGGTGGCTGCACATTTAGGCTTCATCTAATTAGCTGGCTCACCCAGTGAATTCAGATAGCTCCCAGTATTGCTGCTTCTTCAACAAAGAATACCAAGAGAACTAAGCAAATTATATAAAAGAAGGAAAGTTGTTTAAAATTGTTTGTTATATCTGAATCGTAAAAGAAAAATGTTGGGTTTTGTCATGAGATGCAGGAGAGAGCATAGAAGGTACAACGCTATTTTATCGCAGAGCATAGAAATATACAGCTTGCACAACACTTCTAACTTAGTAACTGCGACATAGACAATAACGGCTATAAGCCACGCCCCATCCAGTGACGTCACCTCCCACTCTCATCACAGGTTTTATGTCCCTTAAAGAAACAGTAAACGCCTTGTAACTACAATACATTTCTGTTGTGCTGTTAAAGAGAAACATATCAGTCAAGTCTAAATGTTCTTAAAACAAATTAAAATCCTTTTTACTGCAATTTTTCTCATAGCCAATCTCCACCCACCATTTATCTTATTTTTAGGAGCCAATCTGGGCTTTAGTCAGCAGACTACCAGGCTAGTCAGGGTCATAACGTTAGTATAAAATGCATTTATTTGTAGTTGTTTTCAGTTAAAGCCATTTGAGGATAGATATCTAATATAGCTAAAGGGACAGTTTACCCAAAACAAATCTCCCCTTTAAATTATTCCCAATGATCCTTTTAACCTGCTAGAGTGTATTAAATTGGTTACAAGTAGCTCCTTTATTCCTATTTCAGCATTTGAAATAGCTGATTTATCCTGTGGTATCGCCACCTACACTGAACAAATTAATACTGGAGTATAGGCTATTGAATAGCCTAAGTATACACAGCCAGCAGAAGAGATTACACTCTCAGTGGGATGCAGGATAGTTAAGTAATAAAATGATCATTTTCCATTGTTCTCTCTATGTATTGAGCTTTGGTGTTCCAGCCAAATAAAAGATAAGGAAGCAAGTCTGTTTGCACAAACTTAGAACATAATGAGATCTGATATCACCTTTAAGTTCAACCCATTGTAATAGGCTGTGGTTTCAAAGCACAAAATCAGCTACTTCATATACACAAATAAGCATGAAAATGGAATTTCTCAAATATTGTATACTCTGCAGTTGATATAACAAGTCATTTAAAATACATTAATGGAGAAACAAATTTACAGTGTACTGCCCCTTTAACGATGATAAGTCAGCAGAGTGCATTTAAAGTTTGGAGTATTAAAATTTGCTTAATTTTCAGAGCCAAATTACATGAAAAGGGTGCAAAATCCATTATTAAAATATTTTGCAGAGTTGTTTCATTATACATAATCATTATACATTACTAAATATTTTATATACAAATCTCAAGGTGTTTACTGTCCCTTTAAGGAACTAGATTTCATCCTGTGTGCAGGAGTGGGACAATTTTTGCATCTCTAGATCAATTTGTTTTAATATAATTAAAAAAATGCAATATTTGAAGCAAGTTAAGTTATAATGAGTCCACTGAATACTACAGGCATTTCTTTATCAACCTTGGCACAAAGTTTTAATCAGAGAGTGGATACAAAACAAAATTGTTGACAAACAAAAAAGTAGAAAGAAAATTATGTTTTTTTTGAACATTGTTACCTAACAGAGACTTTGTGAGTTATTGTATTTCATAACCTTTAAATAATCTACCATCAAAAAGAAAAAAAACAAACGATTAAATCTGTTTTTAATAAACTAGAAAAATTATTATCTTCTGTGAATGTCATTCAGCAAAAATCCTTTGTTGGAAAGTAATAATAGTTACTCTTTGGAATATTTTAGAGGAAATATAATATATTTGTCTTATGTCTTTGCTTGTAATTTACAGTCAAATCAAACAGAGCCAACTAGGAGCTTACAGACTAAAACAGTGCACAGACAGAAAATAAAATAAGTACATCAGACTAAAACAGTGCACAGACAGAAAATAAAATAAGTACATTTTTTTTTTCTAAAGTAAAACTATATTGAGGTAAAATTTGAGAATTACACATGAGCGAGTAACAATAAACCTACATTATTCAAAAAGGTGTACCAAAAAATCAAGACAATAGACAATGTATACCAACAAAGAAACTCGCTGCAAAACGTCCATTTCTCAATAAATTTAGGTTTATCAAGTCCAAAACTCACTTCAGTCATGCAGGTATGTCAGAAGAAAACAAATATTTTAATATACTCTGATATGTTCGGCCCTGAACTACAGGGAAAAACCTCCAAGATTTCAATTTTTTATGATGGAAGATCCTAGCATAATGTCATTTGCAGGTGGCAATAACCAGCAACCCTACAATCAAATACACCAGAATACAAGTGCAATCTCTACGAAGGGCTGATGCTTTAAATGGATTGCAATCTGCCTTCATCAAGGTAATAACATACTCAAAACGCCTAATAAAGTTATCTAAGGAAACAGCATGTACAAGACACACTTTTATATTTATTTAAAAGACATTAAACACTTTGCTTTTGTATAAAATTGTATTTGTACCACACTCCCTAGAAAAAGGCCAAACATCAATTAAACACTTTGCTTTTGTATAAAATTGTATTTGTACCACACTCCCTAGAAAAAGGCCAAACATCAAATTCTGTAACCTGTAAATGCTGCAATTCAAATAGCTGGTTTAGTCAGTTTGCAGCATTTTGAAAGCCTAGATTACAGATTTTGCTTTCTGGCCTTTCTAGGGAGTGTGGGAGAAATTATAATTTTTACACACAATAAAAAAACAAGAGGTGTTTAATGTCCTTTGAATTCTTTTCTGCTGAGTGTAACAGGACAATACACATAGACATGGTATATCATCAAACTCTTGTTTTCTGCTTACTCTTATAGGTTGATGATGAAATTTTCCTGTTCAAAGGAAGAGGCCTGTTCTTCCTGGTGATGGATGTCTGCTCTGGGGCAGTTGTAGGCAAGAGGCACTTTGAAATGATTAGTGATAAAAGGGTAACAAAGGCAATAACCAGTTACATTCAAGCTTCTTTGAAACAAAGGTATGTAAGGAAGACCTAAAACAACAAATAAAGGGTTAAATGGTACCACACTAAACTATAAATGTATTGACTGTTACCTATCTATTCATCAGTTGTTAATAGGCAGTTTTAACTTGACTTAAAGGGACACTAAAGTCAACATTTTTTTCCAGATTTAAACAAGTTTACAATTTACTTATATTATCAGATTTTTCACAGTATTTGCACAATCTTTTTTTATATATGCACACTTTCTGAGGCAGCCAGCTCCTACTGAGCACGTGCAAGGGTTCACAATGTATATGAGTCTGTGATTTCATGTCACACGGTACAGCGGGTCGGCAATTGAGGATATGTCAAACTTAACACACAAAAAAAAATTCTGCTCATTTTAAGTATAGTATATAGAAATATAATATTTTGTTGATTATGCAATTCTAATGTTTTTAATGGTACTATAAAGTGACACTAAACAATTATATTTTTGCATCAGCATATGCATGACTTTTATTTTACTAAGTAGCAGGTGACAGAGTAGCACTCTTTGGGCAGATGCATAAGCAAGCCTGTATACCTAAGTAGCAGGTTATGAAGCAGGTTTCTTAACCTCTCCATCAGCTCTGAGCTGATGGCTTAAAATCACCTTGCCCTAATCTGACCAGGGTGATTGACAGACCCTGCTGTTACGCAATTGGTTGCACAAGAGCAAAGGGTGTTGTGCACCAGTAACCATCCGTAAAGTGATAAATGCAAACAGCACAATACCGCCCCTTGTTGATAAATAAAGCCCTTTATTTCAGTGGAGTGCATAGACAAGTGCACAAATACAGAACCCTGGGGTGATGATAAACATTATATTGTAGTACAATTAAACCAGCCCGCTAAGGAGAGATAACTGCAAAAAGCACTTCTTCACAAAAGATCTGTATTTTCAGCACTTTTTTGTTGGACATAAAACAAATGATAGGAGGAATACCAATAAATATGTTATTTAAATGTCCTAAAATCTACTGTATAACAGTTTTAACATGAATTCCTCATGTTTCAAAGTGTAAGTATAACTGTGCTCCAAAAAACAGCTGAACCCAATACAAAGCTAAATGACCATTGACCATATTCTCCCCTCTTGGCTTATTCATTATTCTCCTGGCACTGCCACTTAGTTAAATATCCCAGAATGCCTTATACTATTGCTTTCTAATTGTCAAAGCATCTTTGTAGACATTACGTGTTCCTTTATTCTGTCTTGATCACAAGAATGATGATGAGATTCTTTTTCACAGACGTCATATGTATAGAGCACAGGCACCTGGAAGGGCTACTGAAATCAGGAAGCTTATCTTTTTGTGGCCAACTCTTTTCCTAGAATAGGTCCCAGAGCTTGTTTGACTCGCAGTAAGGTAATCCTGATGAAGGTGCACTCTTCTAAAGATGTAGTGTCCTCAAGGTCTTTGTATAATGAAGCTTAATTTGTGCAAATGAAGCTTAATTTGTGCAGATTTGTATGGCTTCCACTTCTCTTTTGCACATTGTTACTATGTTTTTGTTTTTTTTTTATTCCGTTAGCTTATGGATGGAAGACCATACAGAATATTTCTTTCATGTAATTGGCAAGAGTCCATGAGCTAGTGACGTATGGAATATACATTCCTACCAGGAGGGGGCAAAGTTTCCCAAACCTCAAATGCCTATAAATACACCCCTCACCACACCCACAACTCAGTTTTACAAACTTTGCCTCCTATGGAGGTGGTATGGAGGTGGTGAAGTAAGTTTGTGCTTGTTTTTTAAGATTTCTTCTGCAATAAGCGCTTCTATGCATTCTAAAGCCCAATTCCTCTCAGAGTACAGTGTTTGTCAGAGGGATGTGAAGAGAGTATCGCCTATTGATTTTGTGGTTTCTCTCACGGGAAATCGTTTCAAGGGTTCTCTGTTATTGGTCGTAGGGATTCATCTCCTACCTCCCTTTTCAGATCGACGATATACTCTTATATACCATTACCTCTGCTGATAGTTTTCAGTACTGGTTTGGCTATCTGCTATATGTGGATGGGTTTCTTTCGGTAAGTATGTATCATTGTTTAAGACACTCTCAGCTATGGTTTGGCGCTCTATGTATTGATATAAAGTTTTAAATAGATGTATTTTACTTATATTTGCCATGAGTCAGGTTTATGTATATTTCCCTTTGCAGTCTAAACAGTTTCAGTATAGGAATCATGTTGGGAAGTTTATTTAAACTTTTTCCTTAGGCAAATCTAGGCTCCCGAGGACACAAAAAGCTGTTTATTATTGCGTCATTCTTGGTGCAAAGTTTTTTTGGCATGAAGTTGCTCCGTTAATGGCGCAAATTTCGTAATTTCCTGCGTCTTTGTTGACGCTAGTTGTTTTGCCGCAAAATCACGTTTGTTATCGGAATTCAAGGGACGCCATCTTGGATGACATTCCTTAAAGGGAACCTTCAGTGTATGGCTGGGACCGTATAAAGAGAATGCTCCGCGCCGGATGTCTTGAAGATGGAGCCGCCTGCCCGCCTGGAGGATGACTTCTTGCCGCTTGGATGATGACTTCTCCCGGCTTCGTTGAGGACTTCTTGCCACTTGGATGAAGACTTCTCCTGGCTGGATGAGGATGGATGTCCGGTCCTCAAAAACTGTAAGTGGATCTTAGGGGGTTAGTGTTAGGTTTTATTAAGGGTTTATTGAGTGGGTTTTATTTTTAGCTTAGGGTTTCGGCAATGTAAAAGAGCTAAATGAGCTAAATGCCCCTTTAAGGGCAATGCCCATACAAATGCCCCTTTCAGGGCAATGGGGAGCTTAGGTTTATTTAGATTGGATTTTATTTGGGGGGTTGGTTGTGTGGGTGGTGGGTTTTACTGTTGGGGGGTTGTTTGTATTATTTTTTTTTTACAGGTAAAAGAGCTGATTTCTTTGGGGCAATGCCCCGCAAAAGGCCCCTTTAAGGGCTATTGGCAGTTTAGTGTAGGCTAAGGTTTTTTTTATTGGGGGTGGGGCTTTTATTTTGATAGGACTATTAGATTAGGAGTAATTCATTTTTATTTTTGATAATTTATTTTTTTATTTTGTGTAATTTAGTGTTTATTATTTTTTGTAATATAGATAAATGTATTTTTTTAATTTATTTAATTTTATTGTAATGTTAGGTGTTAGTGTGAGGCAGGTTAGGTTTTATTTTACAGGTAAATTTGTATTTATTTTAACTAGGTAGCTAGTAAATAGTTAATAACTATTTACTAACTAGTCTACCTAGTTAAAATAAATACAAACTTACCTGTGAAATAAAAATAAAACCTAAGATAGATAAAATGTAACTATTAGTTATATTGTAGCTAGCTTAGGGTTTATTTTACAGGTAAGTAAGTATTTAGTTTTAAATAGGAATTATTTAGTTATTAAAGGGACATTAAACACTTTGAGATGGTAATATAAAATGATACATTGTATATATAAAACAACTCTGCAATATACTTTCATTATTTATATTGTCCTCTTTGCCTTTAATTCCATTCTGAAATTGTGAGCTTTTCAGTTCCTGTTAGAAATGGAAGTGCAGAACACTGTTGTATTCCACACAGCCATTGGCTGCACACTCTAGTGACCTATGTATAACTGTCCCTAATTGGCCACAGCAGAGAAGGTAACACAAGTTACAACATGGCAGCTCCCAGTGTTTTATAGACACTAAAACTTTACACTTATTTTGTCACTTTTTAAACAACTAATGAAACTTTAAAAAAAATACATCTAGATGTTATTCTCAGTCTAATCTTTTCTTTGAATGCATCATTCTATCTAGCATGTATTTAGTGTTTAATGTCCCTTTAATAGTAGGTTTTATTTAGATTTATTTTAATTATATTTAACTAAGGGGTGTTAGGGTTACGTTAGGGTTAGATTTAGGGTTAGATTTAGGGGTTAATATATTTATTTAGTGTTAGTGATGTGGGAGGCCAGAGGTTTAGGGGGCGGCAGATTAGGGGTTAATAAGTGTAATGTAGGTGGCGGTGATGTTAGGGGCAGCAGATTAGGGGTTAATATGTGTAATATAGGTGGCGGCGATGTTAGGGGCAGCAGATTAGGGGTTAATATCTGTAATATAGGTGGCGGCGATGTTAGGGACAGCAGATTAGGGGTTAATAACATTATGTAGGTGGCAGTGATGTTAGGGGCAGCAGATTAGGGGTGTTTAGACTCGGGGTTTATGTTCGGGTGTTAGGTTTAAACATAAATTTTCTTTCCCCATAGACTTTAATGGGACTGCGTTACGGAGCTTTACACTCCTGTATTGCAGGTGTTAGGCTTTTTTTTTAGCCGGCTCTCCCCATTGATGTCTATGGGGAAATAGTGCACGAGCATGTCAAAGCAGCTCAAAACAGCGCTAGTATTTGTGTGCGGTATGGAGCAGCCATATCGTGCACACAAACTCCAGGTTGTTGCAAACCTGTAATAGCAGCCCTATTAAAGGTGAGCGGTGACAATAACTTGCAAGTTATGGCGAGCCAGCCATAACGCAAAACTCGTAATCTGGCCGAATGTTATTTTAAAATCTGGATTTTAATTTTGCTCCTGAGGTTTTTTCCTATTCAAGATACTATCTGTATTATGTTCTAAAGACTGGTTTATCCGGATTCCTTTTTGGGACTGTACTACTATTTCTATGGAAACTGGTACTTATTTTTAGGATTCTTTTGAGCTTGAATATAACCTTAGTAGAGCATATTCATGTACTGTTTATATTTGTAGCTCAGCTTTATCTGTAGCTGACATTACTGTTCTCTCAACCTTTTGTTGAACAGTTAGCATAAGCAGTTTTAGATTCTCAAGTATTTAACTCTGTTTATTTACTTCTGATGTATTTATTTTATTATGTTTACTATATCTATTATTATGATATTAAATATTTTTTATTGTCTCTAGCTTTTTAGAATAATAATTTGTTTGATTTCTATTATCTCCACTATTTCTGGAGGTTTAGAGTTTTTTCTGACCTACTTTTAGTCCTGTGATGTAGATTAGTTGGCGAATGTCCTGACTACAAATGTTTGTTCGAGATCCAAGGGTCATAGATTCATATCCCGGCAGGGTTAATACAGCCCTTCGGCCTTTTGAGGTCAATTTATTATGTACCATTTATTTGGGTAATAATAACAACTGTTTTATCAGCTGCTAATTTGGATAACTCCGAGTGTATCCTTCTGGGAAAAAAACGCTATATAATTACTAGATGTTAGTCTGCATGAAGGTGCGGTTCTCAAACCAGTCCTTCTGGTGGGGGTCAGATTAGATAGTTTTTGGATAAACTCAGTCCAAAATCTATATTATTCTTAAGGTTTGAATAGATTTTTAGAATGAGACCTTCTATGGGAAGAATCTGTCTTTCTCAGTACACTCTGTAAAAATTTTTCAGGAGTGATTATACCAGTCTCAAACCAGTCCTTCTGGTGGGGGTCAGATTAGTTTTTGGATAAACTCAGTCCAAAATCTATATTATTCTTAGGGTTTGAATAGATTTTTAGAATGAGACCTTCTATGGGAAGAATCTGTCTTTCTCAGTACACTCTGTAAAAAAATTTCCGGAGTGATTATACCAGTTCTTTAGGAGGAACAGAGATTGGGTTTCTATTAAATTCTATTCTTTGTCCCAAAGAAGAAATGTTTATTCAGTCCAATCTTGGATCTGAAGACTTTATATTGTTTTGTTAGAGTCTCAACTTTCAAGTTGGCGATTATAAGGACTATTATGCCTTTTTGTTCAGCAAGGTCATTTCATGTCCACTTCATTTTACAGGATGTTTATCCTCATATTTTATTTCATTCAGACCACTTGTGGATTCTGAGATTCTCTTTTTTAGATAAGCTTTACCAATTTGTCACTTTCCATTTCATCTAGCGACAGCTTTATGAATCTTTTCAAAGGTTCTGGGTGCCTATCTTTCTGCAATAAGACAGTAGGGTATTGTGATGTTTCCTTATTTGGATGGTTTCTTGGTATTAGCTTAAAGGGACACTGAACCCAAAATTTTTCTTTCGTAATTCAGATAGAAAGTTGTTTAAAATTGCATGCTCTAATTTACTCCTATTATCACTTTTTCTTCATTCTCTTGCTATCTTTATTTGAAAAAAGGGCATCTAAGCTTTTTTTGGGGTTCAGAACTCTGGACAGCACTTTTTTATTGGTGGATGAATTTATCCACCAATCAGCAAGGACAACCCCGGTTGTTCACCAAAAATGGGCCGGCATCTAAACTTACATTCTTGCATTTCAAATAAAGATACCAAGAGAATGAAGAAAATTTGATAATAGGAGTAAATTAGAAAGTTGCTTAGAATTTCATGCTCTATCTGAATCACGAAAGAAAAAATTTGTGTTCAGTGTCCCTTTAATCTTTTCTTTCATTGGAATCTCTCATGAATCAACTAGTTTTGTTTCTTCAAGACATGGTTAGAGCATTTAATTTACCTAAGAGTTTTGTGATTCCTCAGTCACCTCTTTTTTGGTTTCTAGATAGATTCTGTGTTCATGTCTTTGTCTTTATCGGACAAAGTCAATTGTAATTTGTGTTAGCCTGTCTAACTTACAGTCTAGAACATTCCTTTCAGTGGCTATGTGCATGGAAGTTTTAGGTCTCATAACTGCAGCATCGGGCGGGGTTCCCTTTGCTCATTTTTCATCTGAGACCTCTTTTGCTTTGCATACTGAATCAATGGTGCAGGGATTGTTTTCAGATATCACAGTTGATATTATTAAATCCTAACACTCAACTCTTTCTGTTTTGGTGATTAGACTATCATCATTTTATTCAGGGGGCCTCCTTTTGTTCATCCTTCCTGGACTGTATTCTTAATGGATGCAAGTTTTACAGGTTGGGGAGCTGTCTGAGGGTCTCTGACAATACATGGGGTATGGAAACTTCAAGAGGTGAGGTTTCCAATCAATATCTTAGAACTCCATGCTATTTTCAGAGCTCTTTCAGGCTTGGCCTCTTTTATGAGAGAACTTTTCATTTTACTTTCAGACAGACAATATCACAACTGTGGCATATGTCAATCATCAAATAGGGACTCGCAGTTCCTTAGCAATTAAGAAGTATCTTGAATACGTTTTTTGATGGAATTCATCTCCTGTCTAATTTCTACGATTTTTATCTCAAGTTTAGACATTTGGGAGGTGGATTATCTCAGCTGTCAGTCTTTACATCTGGGAGAGTGATATCTCTATACAGATGTGTTTTCTCAATTTCCCAGGTACCTTTTCAGGTCCATGGATCCTCAGGCAGAAATGGTGGATGCATTAGCAGTGTCTTGGTTTTGCAATCTGGCTACATCTTTCCGCCTCTGTTTTTTTTCTTCCAAGGGTGATTTCCAAGATCATATTGGAACAGTCTCATGTGTTTCTGATAGCATCAGCCCTCTTGTTTTAGGGGCTATTTTTCCATCGGGATCTCAAATTACTAATTTGATGGTATGTAAATTGATTAGTGTTTAGTCATAGAGGTTTCTCTGACTCAGTTTTTATTACTATGTTGCAGGCTTATAAGTCTGTTTCAAGGAACATGTATTATCAGGTTTGGAAAACCTATATTTTATGGTGTTCTTCTCATAAATTCTTTTGGCATTCTTTTAGAATTCCTAGGATTTTACAGTTTTTTCAGGATGGTTTGGATAAGTTTGTCTGCAAATTTTTTGAAGGGACAAATCTCTGTTCTTTCTGTTTTATTTACTAGAAAGATTGTCTAAACTTCCTGAAATTCACTGTTTTGTTCAGGCTTTGGTTGGTATCAAGCCTGTTCATTTATTAATTTCTCCTTTTTGGAGTCTTATTTAGATTTTGCAGGCTGTTTTCTTTTGAGCCTATATTTTCTTTGAAGATTATCTACTTTCTTGGAAAGTGTTGTTTCTTTGGACTATCTCTTCTGCTACAAGAGTTTCTGATTGATCAGCTCTCTCTTGTGTGTCTCCTTATCTGATTTTTTTCATCTAGATAAGTTGTTTTGTGGACTTCTTTTTTTCCTAAGGTTGTGAATTTGAACAACAATAGTAGAGAAATTGTTGTTCCTTCATTGTGTCATAATCCTAAAGAATTCTTTGAGAGTTCTTTACATTCTTTGGATGTGGTAAGAGTTTTATAATTCTATATCAAGGTTAATAGGATTTCAGAAGACTTCTAGTATATTTGTTGTTTTTCTGGTTCCAGAGAAGGTTGGAAAGCCTCTGCCATTTCTTTGGCATCCTCGTTAAAGCTTTTGTTTCTCAAGGTTTATTTGGAGGCAGGGCAGGCTCCGCCTCAGAGATTTACAGCTCATTCTACTAAGTTCAGTCGCCATTTCTTGGGCTTTTTCAGAATGAAGCTTCAGTTGGTCAAATTTGCAAATCAGTAATTTGGTCTTCTTTGCATACTTTTAATGTTTTTACCATTCTGATGTATTTTGCTTCTTCTGAAGCAGCCTTTGGTAGAAAAGTTCTTCAGGCAGCTATCTCAGTTTGATTCTACTGCTTTTGATTTAAGTTTTTTTTTTTAAAGAAAAACTTAATTATTGTGTGGATTTAATTTCTCAGTGGAAATAGCTGTTGTTATTTTATCCCTCCCTCTCTAGTAACTCTTCTGTGGACTTCCACATCTTGGGTTTTTCTATCCCATACGTCACTAGCTCATGCACTCTTGCCAATTACATGAAAGAAAACATAGTTTATGTAAGAACTTACCTGATAAATTAATTTCTTTGATATTGGCAAGAGTCCATGAGGCCCACCCTTTTTATGGTGGTTATGTTTTTTTTGTATAAAAGCTCAATTACATTTCCAGTTCATCTTTTTGTATGCTTTTATACTCATTTTTGTTATCACCTCACTACTTGGCTATTCATTAAACTGAGTTGTGGGTGTGGTGGGAGGTGTATTTATAAGCATTTGAGGTTTGGGAAACTTTGCCCCCTCCTGGTAGGAATATATATCCCATACGTCACTAGCTTATGGACTCTTGCCAATATGAAATAAATTAATTTATCAGGTAAGTTCTTACATAAATTATGTTTTTTTTCCTAAGACCTAGAGGTCTGTTTCCCCCTCCTTTTCCACATGAGGAGTTTAGTTTAGACTCCAATAAATTATGCCACCTCAGGAATATGGGAAATAAAAGATTTATACTTACTACTATTCAGATTTGATATATTCAAATTAGTGATAACGACAGCCAATGTACTGTTACTAATTCATATTTCCTGGGTTGGACCTCCCAGCACAGAGTCTGGTTGTCAGACTTCTTCATTTTCTTCAGTTTACACTTAAATAAGTCTTGGCTATATTTGAATAGAAGCTGACTGGAAGTGCAGGGTACATACAGAATTAGAGGTTATCTGAATACTTTACTCCAAGAAGGCATGAGGTGATGTCTGAACAGTGAAAACTATGTCACCACTCCAAGGGTGAAGAAATGAATTCCTTGTTAAGTTTAACACTTTTATTTTGTGACTTGTGTTTTTTAGTGATTACTAAATGTTTGCTCAATAATACATCTATTTAATGTATAAACCCCTGTGCACATGCAAGGCCTGAATTGCCTACCAGGACAATATGAGATTTCTTGGGCCACAGAGTGACAGGCTGTTTTGAGTGTCTTCTCCAGGTCACACTATATTTTCACACAGTGAAAGGAAGTTGTAGATAAAAGTAGGCTATAAGGTGCCTATATAACAACAATGTGACATTTTTTTTATTATAAACTAATATAATTTAATCCTGAAATAAAAATATTAGGGGGAGTATCCTGGTAATCCTCCTGAGAAAAATGAGGCATGTACTTAATGCAAAATAGTGTTGGTCTTCAAATTTTTCCAGGACTACTTTTTATACCCAGTCCCGTCCTGTGTATGTGCGCTGGTTAAAAGCCAAGGAAACTGAAAGTGAGAACAAGTTAAACTACCTCTTCTTTACCCTTCCCTTTCTGTGGTAACAAAGTTTATAACCACCACACTGAATACTCATCAGAAAAGAAGGAATTAAGAGGGATTCTAAGAATATCGGTGGAACAATGTATAGTTGGATGAAGAAAGAGGAAGGAGGAGGACTGAGAGACATAGATGGATAATGGGTAAAATAGATTGAGACAGAAACAAGTACTATTGATAAACAAAGAAAAAAAAAGGCAAAAATGTGTTCCTTAAAGGGACAGTAAGCACCTTGTAATTTGTGATAGAACAACATATCAGCCAAGTGTTAAGGTTTTTTTTTAAACAAATAGTAATTAGGTTTACTGAGCTAGAAAATTTCAGATTTTATAGATTCTTACTAATGTTTATCTGTGTTTCGCCATGTTAGACAAGAGCCATTTTTGTTCACAAAGCACAGTAACTTTTCTATTTCATTTTCTAGGTCTGCAGTTCTTATCTGCTCTCGAGATATCACAGAGACTCCTCCAAGTTCTGAAATGTTGATTTTCACAAAAATCGGACTAGCTAAACCCCTTACACTAGTTGGAAAAGGTGATTTCTATTTACATATAGCCATTCCTTTATACCCACTCATATAACAACATATAGATCATTACTCAATGTTTTTCAGCTGGAATGCTTTTTCTTATTATTTAATTGAGAGTATTTTAGTATCATTGTACAGTTTATATTTCTAGTTTTTACAATTTGATGATTGTATCTGATCTTGACTATTCTAATGGGGCTTTATTCATTATTTACAGGAAGCTTTGCTATGGTAGGATACAAAGGACTATCCACCCCTTCCTGGATTAAAATCATTAATAACAGTCCAGAGAAAAGAGCTGCATCCCTTCAGTTATACCTGCCGCTGATGTTGACTGAATACAAATGCCCAACAACAAAACCTTAACATTTAAAGTTCTCCTTGTGATGCAGCTAGCCCATGTGACCAACGCAGGGTGTAAGAGAGGCTTCCCACATTTATAAAATCAGAGACCTACATCTTGGGCACAGATCAGTTTAACAATGCCACTTGCTGCTTGCAAATCCATGGAAGCACGAAGAATAGACATAATTATCTCTCTTTATTTTTTTCTTCTTTTTTTTTTTTTACTCAGATTTGTATGTTTTGCACTTAATAAATGGTTTATCATTTTATGTCTAATATATTTGATATGGGAATAACCACTACATTGTTTAGTGCCACGTCTGTAATACCTGCACCTGTTCCTTTATGGTTAAGAAGAACTGGACACAGATTCTTTTAAAGACTAGGATTGTGTTATTATTACGAAATAAAAAGTGTATAAGTATTCATATGAATGGGGACACCTTATGTGCTATGTTATGGTGAAAATGTAAGCTTAAATGGCTTGTTGTTGCTTATGCCTTAGCCACAGAAATCATTTTTAGTAACATCTACTACATAAGTTACAGTTGTTATGTTTGCATTGGATGTATATTGTCAACATGTAGCTTATCTATATTAACCTTTTGTGACAAATGCAGGTAAGTTTTTGTCTGTTATCAGTCAGTCTACACACTGCCAACTTTAACTGTAATTGACCTAAAAATGACACAGCCATCAAGTACTGGTATCAAGAGTTAATAAAGATGCCTATTGTGTATATAAGAATATTATTAACTTTTTTCTTTTTTACAGCTAAAGGTAAATGTGTGTGTGCTCGCTCATGTGTGCGTGTGTGTGTATATGTGCTTGTGTGCACATGTGTGTGTATATGTGCATGCGCGTGTGATGTGTATGTGCATGCGCATGTGTGTTTATAGATTGAAAGATGTAGATACATAAATAGATTTGAAAAGAAGGATAGAAAGATAAATATAGACTAAGATATGGAGATAAATTAAGTCATTTTTTTAATATTTAGAATTTTCTCTGCACAGTTTTATGGCTTTTGCATTCCCCATTCAAATATTACCTGTCTAGTTTTCAGCACACTAATCTTTAGGTTCAGACTAAATGTTTGTTGTACAAGAAACATTTTTGCTTGGGATTATCTCACACTGGGCTGTTTTGTACATGTTCATGCAGAATTTGCCAAATCTAATAACAACTCAGCATTACATGTGTTTGATATCATGTTTCATCCTGTGGTTGATCTACATATTTGAGGTATTTACTCACCATGACAGAAATGAACAAAGTGTGGTACTCCTGGGCTCTCTGGAATGGCAATTGTGGCAGCTCAAATACCAAAAAATCACCTCCAGAGCCATGCAGAGGGTAAGGGAGGGCATGGAAGGAGTTCCTTAAAATAATAGGCTGTGATACTAATTACAGAGAAAGATAGCTGTCTGTAAAATGACATAGCTTGCTGCTATAATACTATGATTAACCCTGAGCTAAGCTGCTTGATACTGCGAGGTAAGCACTAGTCATGGGATAAGCACCAGTAAGAACAGTGGAAGCTGATGTGCACATTTGGATCACTACTTCACTGAATGCTCTAAGCTTAGCAGCCTGAGTGTATCACCCATGTAAGGCAGAACTGCGCAGGTATGGGAATCAATACACTGTTTTCTTTCACTTGTCTGCACTATTTATACAGAACCAGATAGTTTATCTTAGCACATTCCTTCTGTTTGCCAGTGCCAGTTCAGAGCTTCCCTCCAGGTTTTATGATGATGTCTTTTATTTACTTTGCATGTGAAAATGGAAAATGAATGGCTCCAAAGTATGTTGTTAGAATGATTCTTGCTTCCACAAAGATAATGTTACCTGCTTTTTGGCACAGTTATACTAATGTCTTTGCATGTTAAAAACCTGATAAAACTAGGTTACATTGAAGGCACCTGTACTAGACATTTAAGGGTGTTACAAGCAGTTTACAATATATATATATTTTAAACATTTTAAAATTAAATTATAGAAAATTATTCTGATCTGTAATTATTTTATTATTATTTATATATATATATATATATATATATATATATATATATATATATATATATATATATATATATATATATAATTCCTCTTGGCTTGTTAACCATTCTCTAGGTACATAAGTTTGATAAATTACCCTACAACATTTGGGGGAAAAACAGCCTCTGCTATATGATAGATGTGTTTTCTGCTTATCCTTTAGACACACTGTACAAAAATAACACAGTCTTTCAGTTAAATTGCAGGGCTCATCTCCTGTTTGTGAACCTAGGAATGAAACTAGCTTAGGGATTTTGTCTGCAGCCCTTGAAACAGACCCCATTTGTTATTAGTATCATCATCATCACAGAAAATGTGCAAAATGTTGCCAAAATACTACTGTGTGAGGTGAAATAATGACATTGCACACACTTGCTTTGAGCAGCTGGGGAGATATTTATAAAAGAGTAGCTGGCAATGAGTTAAACTGATGCAGAATTATTGATGTCGTTTTGTCTAATCTACTTTCTACTAAATGGTTTACTATTTCTTTGAAGCAAAACCTCAACTAAATGTTAATATGACATAAATATGCTATTTAATCAGTGTCATTTCAGCAACTCCCTAACATTTAATAAACTATCTTCTTGTTATTTGCGTTCAAGCCAGTTGAATTCCTGCACTGCCTGGGAGACTCATGCAAAACATTTTCCTTTATTGAGCTGGCATACAATGAGTTAAATGGTTCTTGCAAGTTTGGGACACCAAGCTATAGTAACCCGTCGCACATGCACCTTTTCTATCACATACTGCCCCTCTATATCTCACAGGACTCGACTCTCTCTATTCAGATATTGCCTTTGCAATGAGTATTTTTTGATTCAACAGCTGGAAATAATATGACAGTGCGGGACCTGCCAGAAATCTGAATATATATCCAGAGTTTCTGCCAGGAGTTTTTCCAAAGGCAGAGCGTATAAAGCATCCTTTTCTCCTGAGGATACACAGATGGAGTTAGTAAATACTTTTGCAGGACACTTCTAGCATAAACTGACCCAACTGGCATTACTATTTGCAGCAGGCTTACCTGGTGATATGTGCTTGATGATACAGATGAATTTATATTGAACTGGTACAAGATTGAGTGTTGAATTCCATCTTTAGAGGAAAATATTAGAAGTCGCCATAAATATTTCGTACAGATGGATTATGTGGCTAGAGAAATGCAGAGCTGGAATCCAAAACACCAGAAAAAAAGTATATAGATGTAAATTTAGCAAACAGTTTTTTTACCAGAGAGCCACGCAATGATAGAACAGAGTTAAAAACGTGAGAAAATTAGATTTACAGTTTTCCTTTTTTCCTTTAATGGCAAAGGCAGGGACACTTCTTCCAACAGAGGAGAGGGTAGTAAGTCAGTTAATGAGGCAGGCTTAAAGGGACAGTTTACTCAAAAAAATTCTCCCCTTTAATTTGTTCCCAATGATCCACTTTACCTGCTGGAGTGTATTAAATTGTTTACAAGTATTTCCTTTACCCTTATATTGGCATTTGAAATAGTTGATTTAGCATGTGGTATCCCCACCTATTCTGAAAGTTTGTGGCCGCAGGTCCCAGCTATAGATAAGCTTTGTAAACACAGCCAGCAGAAGAAATTACACTCCCAGTGGGATATAGCAGAGAAAAAGGTAATAAAATGCTGATTTTCCATTGTTCTCTCCAAGTACTGGTGATTGTTTTATGGAAGGATATAAGATTAAGAAACAAGTTTATGTACACAATGTGATACAGTAATGAGATCTGATTGTACCTACAAGCTCAACCTATTTTATTAGGTTGTGGCTTCAAAACACAAAATCAGAGCTTTAATATTCACAAATAAACCTTAAAAAGCTAATTTTCATACATTTTTTACTCCGCAGTTGGTAAAAAAAAGCAATTGTAAACACATTAAGGGAAAACTATTTTACAGTATACTGTCCCTTTAAAAGAATATCAGAGAATAGGGCAGAGAAAGTAGTCAGATAAACCTCTAGTGAAATAAAAGTCCCATTAATTAGAAGGTTAGTGCATTGCTGCGAAATATCAGGGCAAGATGGTCAATTAATCAAGACTTTATTCAGCACCTCACGCTAGCTAAAAAATGTATTGTTCTCATATAAAGCCAGTTACATCTTCCTGGCACTGTGCCCGGTTAATAAGCCAAAATGCAAATGAATTTGTGCTTGGCATCTTCATGATTCGGTCATGGTACATTTTACTATATGATACTAAAAACAATGATTAGCTAAGGTGCATTACTAACTGTGACATATTATTTAGGGGGAAAGTATTTGGAAGTTTACAGCCAAATAAGATATGTGTATATTGTGTCTGTTGTATATCATGTGATTGGAGTTAAGTATACAAATTGATATTCATGTTTAGTTTGTCATTCCTTTGTTTGGTGTATAACTTTTAAACTGTTTTGTTTTGAGCTTTTCAAACATTTGTAATGAATGTTTTTTTTCTTTTTTTCCTCAGACTTTGGGAGTTCATAGTCTACATTAGTGTAACTAAGTAGGACCTTGGGCAGCATGGAGCTGGCTCTGTGCCTGATGCTGTGTGCAGTGTTTGTCACACCTGGGTTTGCAGGTTAGTTCATTCCATATTTATGACTAATTGAGCATTTATCATACTATTGACAGAGATCTTTGCAAAACTGAACATTCCTGGCTATAAAACTTCGGTAAATGGAAGCAGCTTCTGGCTAGATGTATAAATTGCATAAAACAGTGTTTCTGGATTAGAACGTTTATAAGATAGGTACCATAAAAACTGTGAGTGGACAATCCTTTATTTACAGTGGTAGCTGGGTGTTTATTTTCCTTACTTTCACCTCTTGCTGTGTGCACAATATTATTCTGTTCCATAATCTCATCTGTCATTCTCATGGAAAACTCCATTATGTCATTTCATAAATTATCTGTGTTCCCCCAGTTGACAAATGTTTTGTTAGCAATTTATTTACCTTACTTGATATCACAATCTGATCCACATGCATTTGGCTAAAAATGTCTTACTTTATCCAATATTGGTTTGCATATAAAAATCATTTGAAATAAAAAAAACTGCATGTGTACCTATTATTACTAATAGTGATTATGTGCTCTGTAATGTACACCCATCCATTAGTGCAGTAAAGGTACAACCTGCCCTGGATTACGTGTAACATACACAGAACAAGGAGAGAAGGATTTATTAAATAATAATGTTGGACACAGGTTGTAGATAATGGGATCTCTCACCAATACCTTCTGAATCTGTGACATGTAGTTTGTGGTCATCTTTTGCACTGCTGGTTACTGCTATGAATTCCCAGCTATGATGAAATTGCTATATACACAAGAACTGTCCAACCTTGTTAAAGGGACAGTTTGCTCAAAAATGTTCTCCCCTTTAATTTGTTCCCAATGGTCCACTTTACCTGCTGGAGTGTATTAAATTGTTTACATGTATTTCCATTAACCTTATATTGGCATTTGAAATAGTTGATTTAGCATGTGGTATCCCCATCTATCCTGTGGGAGTCAAATACAAATGTTTTCACTTGTAGGGCTGGTAAACACATTTTAGAAACTGAGGTTATCTAAATTAAAAATATGTTCTTCTCAATAAACTTCAAATGAGTAATTACTTAGCAAATATGCACAAATGTGAAAATAAAGCTATTGTACTTGTAGAAAGGAGAACGTTTTAAAATAAATGCAACAGTTTAATACTACAAACATTATTTTGTATGTACATTTACTAGAAATTGAAAGTGTCTCTTTAAACATTCTCATTTTAAAAAGTGGCTAAAAATAAAGGACATTTGGAAACTATCAGCTTTTCTACTGTGGAAAATGAAGCTGTATTAGGTGTTGGACCTTTATTGGATCTGCCTTAAGAACGAAGATATTTATTTTTACTGGACTAGCATACAGAAATTTCCATTTTCCTTCAGATCATTGAACAGTACAGTCACATTACAGTTTGTCTTCCTTGGAGTAATTAATAAAACATACAGCTAAATTATAGGGACATAAAAGTGCAAAAAGGAAATGTTCTAATTTGTTAGTGAATTTTAATATTGTACTGTTGCTTGCATATAACTATGTGTTTAATCTCTCAAAAGGGATTAAGCATGTGGTTGAAAGTCAGCTCCTGAACAACAATGCACTATGGGGATCTAGCTTAAAATATCTAGTGAGTCAATGACAAAAGGCATAAGTATGACTAGCCACCAATCAGCAGCTAGCTTCCAGTAGTGCATTCCTACTCCTGAGCCTGCCTATGTATGCTTTTTAACAAAGGATGCTAAGAGAATACATTATTTTTAACATAATTAAATTTAAAAGTGCTCTATCTGAACCACAAAAGATTATTTTTTTTTACTTTCATGTCCATTTAACTAAAATAAGAGAATGCACTTCAACAAGAGAAACTTCTCTATTTCCTATAATCTATGGAGAGAAGGATCTATGCAGAGTCTGAAGAGCTGTCTCATTAGGGACAAAGCATTCATCTTTATTATCAGACTTTAGAGGGTAATAGAAACAGAGAGTTCGTACAGTTATAAGACAACTCTGAAAAGGTGTTGGTCCAATAGGAACTACTAAATTCAAGTAGAAGATAGGAATATCACAAAAGCTTAAAGCTCTTTAGAAAATGTGAATGTAGCAAGACCATTGTCTTTGCATTGAAAGAATCAAACAAAAATGTATTTATTGGCTATGGTCCTGAGGAAAATGCCAAATGTTTACAGACTAATTAAATATGCAGTCAAAATCCTCACATCATTTCACAACATACAGCTCTCTGGGATTCTGGGTAATTACACAAACATCTGTAAATATGTGAAGAGAATAATTTATGTTGTTTTCGGCATTATAGATAACCATTGTTTATATTCTAACAGGGGTCTGTCCTGATGAAGATCCTGAGCTACTAACCTGGAATCCTTATCATAATGAAGAAAATCATGTGACTATTGATGGGCATATGAAGAAGGTCCTCACATCGTCTGCAACTGTACACTCAATCCATATCACTGAAGGGGGTGAGAACGAATTGCCAGTTTAATAATTGTGCCTCTTAGACTCCATATTTCACAAGCAAGTTTGTATTTGTTTATTTAAACTGTTGTTACAGCTGATCTGCCGAGACAGATTCTTTGGCAGATGGTCGCTTTTTAAGCTGATTTTCTATCTACTGAAACAGATCAGATTCAGCTGTAGAGATTATTTGGATATAATTACCAAAGGCTGTCCTTAAATTATTATTTTTTGTTAAAACATAACTACATGCTCTATTTTGTTTGTATTACAGGAAAACTTTTCATTAAAGCAAGTAAGATGCCCATCATAATCCGCACCAGATACATACTTATTGATAATGGAGGGGAGCTCCATATTGGGAGTGAGAAATGTCCCTTTCAAGGTCATCTTACCATTATCCTTAATGGAAGGTACAATATTTGCAAATGTCTTGTACAAAACTGGAAATGGTTTCCTGATATTTTTCAATTGTATCAGAACATTGAGCAATGCCATTCTTGTGGCTAGCACTCTGTCTCCTTATAAATGTGGTTATGGAAGGGAAGACTGGAAGCCATGTGCCTGGAAAAGGATATAACATGAATATAGGAGGTGAAGTAGCCAAAAACCAGGATGAAGAATAATAAGATGCTGCATAAATAATATAAATAAGGCAGTTGCTAAATATGAACTTGACAGCTTTGCATAGTGTTGATTTGATTTGTTATCTTGGCTGTGTTAGTCTCTCTCACAGTGTCACACAGACTGAGCAATAGCTAATTAATACATCTGGTCTACCAGTGACAGTGCCAAATACATGCCCAGTGAGCAGAATTCACTAGCCGTTTCTCCAGTCTCTCCTGTTCCTATGTCATTCTTTGCAGCTAATTCACAAAAGCTTGCTCAGTGTCTCCTCTGTTTGATCTATTACCCCATAGAGTAATATAGAATAATATAGGGACTGGTGAGATTTAAAGGGACAAGAAACCCATTTGTTTTCTTTCAAGATTCAGATAGAGCTTGTGATTTTAAATAACTTTCAAATTTATTTATTTTAAAGGGCCATGATACCCAACTGTTGAAACACTTGAAAGTGATGCAGTATAGCTATAAAAAGCTGACTAGAAAATATCTCCTGAGCATCTCTATGTAAAAAAGAAATATATTTTACCTCAAAATGTCCTCAGTAGCCACATCCCATTGTAAAGGACTTCTAAGCAGCAAATCAGTATGTCTGTCCCGGGACAGCGGAAGGAGCGAGCTTACGTGCACACTCATCTTATTTCCCTATTCAGTTTAAGGAAGTTTACTATGAAATATCATGAGAGTTAAGTAAAATCTCATGAGATCACAGTAAAAGAGTTGATGACCTCAGCACTGTTGATGTTGATTGGATGCTGTTCATTTCTTAATTTTTTTTATTATTTTTTACCTGCAGCTGGGCTGCAGCTGGGCTGCAGCTGAGTATAACTTTTTACACAGAACATACTCTGCTGAGCTGAGGAAATTGTGAGGTAAAATATTTTCTTTTTTTACATAGAGATGCTCAGGTGATATTTTCCTGTCAGCTTTTTACAGTTATACTGCATCAGTTTCAAGTGATTTAGCATATGAGTATTATGTCCCTTTAAATAATTAGTTTCTTTCTTTTTGTATCCTTTGTTGAAAACAATACTTAGGTAGGTTCAGAAGCTGCTGATTGTTGGCTGCACATATATGCCTCTTGTCATTGGCTTAAAGCTAGCTTTCAGTAGTTCACTATTTCTCCTTCAACAAAGAATTCCAAGAGAATGAAGCAATTTGATAATAGAAGTAAATAAGACATTTGTTTAAAATTGTATGAATCTATCTGGACCATGAAAGAAAAATGTTGTGTTTCATATCCTTTGAAGAGACCGTTGGTTAATTTTTTTTTCTAGGTGTCTTTGTGTGCAGCTATGTTAAATGGAGAGGAAATACTTTGAAACTAATATAAAATGCTTAATTATGTGTAGTAAAAAAAAAACGTAAAAAAACTTAGAAACATAATTTAAAGGGACACTGAACCCAATTTTTTCTTTCGTGATTCAGATAGAGCGGCAATTTTAAGCAACTTTCTAATTTACTCCTATTATCAATTTTTCTTTGTTCTCTTGCTATCTTTATTTGAAGAAGAAGGCATCTAAGCTAAAGAGCCAGACAATTTTTGGTTTAGACCCCGGACAGCACTTGTTTATTGGTGAGTGAATTAATCCACCACTCAGCAAGAACAACCCAGGTTGTTCACCAAAAATGGGCCGGCTTCTAAACTTACATTCTTGCTTTTCAAATAAAGATATCAAGAGAATGAAGAAAGTTTGATAATAGGAGTGAATTAGAAAGTTGCTTAAAATTGCATGCTCTATCTGAATCACGAAATAAAAAAAATTGGGTTCAGTGTGCCTTTAATTATTTTTGCCCCATTTCCTTTCATTTTAATCTAAACATTGCAGATTCTTCCAATTCAGAGAAATGGAAGTGCGCACTACAGTCTGCACAAGGATCTGCACTGCAATGTATATTTTGCTTACACAGATTAGTGTGGCAAACCTTGTCTACTTTAGGAATAAGTCAGAATTGGCTCCTCTAAATAAGGCAGAGAGTTTGGATTCTAAAAAGTGATTACAGCAAAAAAAAGTTAAATTTTGTTTTATGCCACTTTAAGAGTCAGACATCTCGGTATGCTGCAAGCAAGTGGTGAAATATTGCTTTTTAATCAAGATTATTATATTTCTCATGTAGCTGATCTACATAATATTTAATTCACATGGTAACAAGGCAGTAACTTGGCCAATTTCAAAAAAACATTTATTTAAATTCCATTCTAAAAGAAACTAACTTTCACAAGGATATAATATTTATTTATAACTTAATCTCAATTTTTGATGGAAAGATCCTTTGTAGAAAGCAAACTAGACTTAACTCCTTGGCTCTTTTGCAAAGTACATAAGACAACGGCAAAGACAAATTTGTCAGGGCCCGGTGATTTAAAGCTCTCCTCTCTAGACTTTACTACCTCATATTAACAAAAAAACTCATAATTAATATGTATATAGTCTTTTGTTTACCACTACATTTAGGGACGCACCCAGCTGGTATTGTACCAACATGGCCGGTATTTTTAAGGTTCATGCAAAGTTGAAAATTAAGATTAAGGGGCCTAATTATCACTGAGCGAGCGGACATGATCCGATATTGTTCTCAGCATTTATCATTGCACCAGCAGTTCTTGTGAACTTCTGGTGCAATGCAGCCCCCTGCAGATTCTCGGCCAATCGGCTGTTAGCAGAGGGTGTCAATCAACCCAATCGTATTCGATTGGGTTGATTTCTGGCGATGTCTGTCCGCCACCTCAGAGCAGGCGGACAGGTTATGGAGCTGCGGTCTTTAGACCGCTGCTTTATAACTTGTGTTTCCGGCGAGCCTAAAGACTCGCCAGAAACACGGGGCATCAAGCTCCATACGGAGCTTGATAAATATGCCCCTATATATAAAAACAAAGATGATCTCTACCCATTTGATCCTTATAATTGTTTTGTTGTACTCCCCCTTTGTTTATAGCGCTGCAGAATCTGTTGGCGCTCTACAAATAACCGATAATAATAATAATCATTGTGAAGCGTCTTCTAAATGTGTTAGAATCAAATTATAAACGATTATTTACAATTAGTCCTTGCAGCTTTATTTCCTAATTTATGCTGTATAATCATGTATGCAAATTTATGTTAATGATCATGGTTGGTATTTTTTCCTGAAAAGGTGGCAACCCTAACAGCAATAGAATCAAGGCTAATGTTTTCTTGTGTGTTGTTTTTGAGGGGATTGTGTATCCGGAAAGGGGGTAAACCTTTAATATTTAACAATGCAAGATACACTATTACACTTTTTTACTGCTTATTTCCAGCATGTGTCACTTATTGGATGTTGTCTTCTGTAGGTCAGATGATGCAGAGCCAGCCCATGATTACTTTGGCCACAAATACATTGGGGTCGGAAGAGGAGGAACACTTGAAATTCATGGAGAAAAAAAGATGTCCTGGACATTTCTAGATAAAACACTGCATCCTGGTGGTCTGAGTGAGGGAGGATACTACTTTGAAAAGAGTTGGGGTCATCGAGGAATAATTGTTCATGCAGTTGACCCCAAGACAGGAGAAGTGACTCACTCAGACAGGTGAGAAATGGCTGATAATATTGATACAGCACCACAATAATCAAACACAGTGATATATTATATAGTTCTCAAGAACTGCAAACTAGATTTCCTTGTTTGCTCACCTTATCTGTTTTATTTAGATCACTAATTAAAGTCTGTTGAAATAAAGAGAATAATGGAATACTGAGAAAACAATAAATCATTGTTCTGTTACTATGAACAATTACAATCTGATATGGCAGTCTGCATTTAATAAATAATTATATTGTTCTCTTTCCAGTTACCATATACATTTACCTTACTTATGTACAGTTATTCTTTTATTTAGTTTTAATTATTATTTCATTTTGTTCTCTGCAACCCCATTAAGCTATATAGTAACTTTTAAGATCATTGACCTACTAAAGGTCTGATCTTGCAAACTGAATGCCGATCAGATTGTGTCAAAACACTGAAAACCCTCATCACCCTAATATAAAAACACATACTTATGAAATTGAGCTGCTTCTAAAATAATAAATGATGGAAACAGGGAGATCTGATTTGTATTGGCTGCAGGATTTCATTTCTAAAGTTCCCTGCTAACTTTTCTCTCTCTCTATGGGAGGTATCTTCCAACTC
This sequence comes from Bombina bombina, assembly GCF_027579735.1. Lineage (NCBI taxonomy): Eukaryota > Metazoa > Chordata > Amphibia > Anura > Bombinatoridae > Bombina > Bombina bombina. The sequence continues at coordinate 647,146,520 of NC_069504.1, forward strand.
ACAGGGACAGCCCCTTTTTTAGAGAAATCACTGAGGGCAGCCCCTGTTAATGTCAGTGAGTTTTCTTCATGTCTGATCTCACTAATGTTAGATAATTGGGCCCTAAGGCTGAAGTGATTTAAACTATTTGAAAATATCTGCTGTCACAGTAATCCATTTTACAAATTGGCATAACCCGCAGTAAAAGAAAACATTTACAATTCTGCAGTTTACATAATCAATATTGTTTAACAAATTACACTATATAAAACAATCCGTAAAGGGATAGTATACTATAAAATTCTTTTTCCCTTAATGTGTTTCCAATTATTTTGTTTACTTATAAAATGTATGAGATTAGCTTTTTTAAGGCTTATTTGTGTATATGAATTAGCTAATGTTGTGTTTTAAAGCCACAGCCTAATAAAATGGGTTGAGTTTGTAGGTATAATCAGATCTCATTACTTTATCACATTGTCTACATATACCTGCTTCTTTATCTTATATCTGTTTGTAAACCAATCACCAATTCTTGGAGAGAACAATGGAAATTTAACATTTTATTACCTTATCTCTTCAATAACCCACTGGGAGTGTAATTTCTTCTACTGGCTGTGTTAACAAAGCTTGGCCTTGAGGCCAAAAACTTTCAGGATCGGTGGGGATACCACAGGCTAAATCAATTATTTCAAATGCCAATATAAGGGTAATGGAAATACTTGTAAATAATTGAATACACTGCAGCAGGTAAAGTGGATCATTGTGAACAAATTTAAGGGGAGAACATTTTTGAGTAAACTGTCCCTTTAAATACTTCATATTAAGAGTGTAAGCTGTATCTTTAGTATTTGTCTTACTACAAGGCTCTGTCCTCTTCTCAGTTTATTAATCGTTCCTTTATAAAGTTCCACGGGTTTCACTACCATTTGTATGCTGATGATACCTAAATCTACCACTTTGCACCAGACCTATCCCTTTCCTTACCAACTTGTTTCACTAATTGTCTTTCTAATATTTCATCCTGGATGTCCTCTCACTACCTTAAGATAAATATCTCCAAAACTGATTGCCTTATTCCCCCCCTCCCAAAATCTCTACTCTCCAACTTTCTATAATTGTTTATAATAAAATCATTACCCCAACCCCAAATGCCCGATGTCTTGGAGTCACACTTGACTCATATCTCTTTTTCACTCCTCACATCCAGTTGTTGGCCAATTCCTACTACCTCCACTTTAAAAACATCTCCAATATTCGGTACTTCCTCACACAAGACATAACTAAGACTTTAATCCGCTCTCTCATCATTTCCTGCTTTGACTAATGCAACTCCATCCTCTCTGGCCTCCCTAGCTGCCATCTATCTCCCTTACAATCCATAATAAATGCTTCTGTCATGCTGATCTTCCTTACACATTGCTCCTCGTCTGCTGCACCTCTCTGCCAGTCCCTTCACTGGCTTCCTCTAACCTCCAGAATAAAACATAAAATCCTGACTCTGACTTTCAAGGCCTTAAAAAACACTGCTCCCCCTATATCTCCATCCTCGTCTCCATGTTCTCCCCTCCCTTCCCACCACACTGCTCATGACCTCCTTCTCGCCTCATCTCTTTTTAATGCCTCATATTCCCATCTACAAGACTTCACCAGACTGGAACCTATCTTGTGAAAATCTCTGCCGCTCTCCACAAGAATCGCCCCTAGTTTTAAAACTTTCAAGCACTCCTTAAAGACTCTATTGTTCAGGGATGCATACAATATACACTAACATTTCTTATCTTAGTTCCTCTCCTCCTTTTGTCATCCCCTTGAACCCCCTTTGGCATGTAAGCCTACAACCCCAGCTGCTTTTCAGACCACCTTCATGAGAGCTGATTTACAACAATGCAACTTTTGGTAGGGCCCCCTATCCATTTGTCTCCCATAATTGTCACCTTGCATATTAGACCCGTGTTTATAGCGTTGCGGAATCTGTTGGTGCTCTACATATAACTGATAATAATAATAATAATAATAATAATAATAATAATAATGGTATTTAATATAGTGATAGACTCCAGTGTTTACAATATGTACCCTGTTGAAGTTTTAAATTGTTTTACTATTAATAATCACATTATTATAATCATTTATTTGTAAAACGGCATCTAATTTTGTAGCATGTCTCTTAAGAAATTACAATAGTCATTAAAGGGCCATAAAAGTCAAAAATTGACATGCTCTAATTAGTTAGACTAGGAACCCTGCACTACTTTGTGTTTAACCCCTGCACTAGTTATGCAGCCTTTGCAGGATTTAAACAAATAGTAGTGTAGGGTCACGAGTCTTAAAATTAAATGCTTCAATAAATTAGAGCATGATATTTTTTTTCGACTATTATAGTCGTTTAAGGTTTGTCACTAAAAGTTACAACTTCCTAGGAGCAAAACTAAAAATATGTTGCAATATACAGTATATATATATATATATATATATATATATATATATATATATATATATATATATATATATATATATATATATATATTCATTAAAATTATGGTGGAGCTAAAAATCTGAGATTAAAATCCTCCATGTCTCAAAAGTAAATCAATACAACATTTTTGCATGGGAAATTAGCACATCCAGGAAAAGCAAGCGGGAAACTTGCCTGGATGTGCTAATTTCCTATGCAAAATTTTTGTGTATATATATCTATATATATATATATATATATATATATATATATATATATATATATATATATATTACTAATGCGTGTGTAACAGTTGCACTCTCACCAAATTCCACAACTGCCAGGGTGCTATATTCAAATTTAAATAAGGTCCATATAAAGCACTTACTGGTCTTTAGTCACCTGTGTAAAAAACTTTTATTCATATATGAATAAAGCTTTTTACACAGGTGACTAAAGACCAGTGAATGCTTTATATATATATATATATATATATATATATATATATATATATATATATATATATATATATATATATATAAATAAAAACTCATAGCAATGCATGAAAAAAGGAATGTACGTGATAGAAAGAAAATGCATTGCAATGTACAAAATGAGGTGTGGTAGCCAAGCGCTAAGATAATCCCTTAAGCTGAATACAAATGAAGGGTCTAACCAACCCCCAAGGGAAAGAACAGGTAGTAAAGGAATATGTACAGCGCCAATAAAGGCTAAGGGATAAATATAAACAATAAAAAACTAAAAAACGAAATATATACCTGCTAAGGCTAAAAAAGGATTTATTACAATTAAATAGTAATGGTACCAATGGATAAAATGAGTAAAAACAGTTAATAAAAACAATGGTAAGGTAGAGTGATGTGCTAATACACTCACAAAGTGCAAATGGCAATTGGATCCAAGGGTTGGAAAACTAAAATGGTGAAATCCACGTGTGGGTGTGGACACACAAATAAACCAAAATGTGTATGCAACATAAATGTGTATACAACTTAAATGTGCAACATAATAGTGCAAATGTTTTACAACATGAGTGAGAGTAATTTTGGTCACTGGGTATATAATAAAAAGAAAAATCGATTCACATCAAAAATTCACAAAAAATCACAATAAAATATATTGAAAAGTCCTGATGACACTGCAGTGCAAAAAATGAATCACAGGTGAGTTAATGCCATTGAGTGGCAAATGTGGAAGAAGGGTGGTTTGACACAAAGCAAAGAGAGGAAATCCAGTGAAAAAACAAAAATAAAAATCAAAAATCAAAAACAAAAATGATGTTCAACAAAAGATCAAAAAAGAACAAAAAGAAGTGTTGTAATCCAAATAACAGTAAATTAAAAGGCAATCATATGAAGGAACCTTGAATCCTGAGGGGAAGAGTTCCCAGGCGAATCCTAACAACGGTCAGCTCTTTGTCCAATGTCCTAGAGATGTCCCTGTAAAAAAAGGAGTACCATAGCGTAACAAGTCCTCAAAGTGGTTAAAAAACTTGGAATAATGCTTACCAACAGGTCTACGCGTTTCGGCCCCAAAATAAGGCCTTTATCAAGACTGCTGAAGTGGTAAGCTGAGTGCCTTTAAATAACAGTGTCACTTAAGTGACCGGATATGGCTCTGGAATTCACTTCCGGTTTCGCCATAAGTAAAAAAATGTTTAAACAGAATAATTACCATGTGTAACGTGTATAAAATGTCACTGGAGATAGAATAGTCTTATATTTCATATTTGTATATGTGTCTTTGATGTTTCATGTCATTTAGTTCAATGTATCTTGAGCCCCCATGATCATGATGTCACTTCCGGTTTACCGGAGTAAACATTTTTAGCTGATTCTACATTTTGGTGGCCTCAGGTTGTAAATTCTAGTTAGAAGATATACTTCAGAGATGTACTTTAGTATATTTAAAGCTTAATCACCTATATTTTTGTGGTGACGATTTTGTAGTGATTTGATTGGTCGTGACATCATGATCCAATTCCTATGATCCTATTGGTTTAGGAAAGAGGTGTGTGGGTAATAGTCCTCCTGATTGGGTGTTGAGATGTCAAATAACTTTTTAACAACAAGGGGACAAATTGTTTCGATAACAAAGGGGATACAAATCCAAATGCCCATTTTGGTAATAAAGAAGCCCATTAGCTAAAATAAGAGCCGTTTTGAATGATTAGCCGTTTCAAAATAGGAAACGGCTCTAGAGTGATTGGAGATAATATGTATGTCTTCTCCATTGTTAGTGCACAATTCATGTGTTCTATACCAGGTTATGGTATATCTTATCCCATACTATGTACTTTCTCCAATGTATATAGTGATAAACGATATGCCTTATATTTGATTAGGATTATATGAGGTCTATTTTACTCTGTGAACAAGTGCTGCTTTAGGTATTTATAAATGTTTTTAAGGTACAGCAGCATAGTAGGGAATATAATCCAATAGTAGCACAGTGGTAGAACAGTAGAACAGGAAGATCACTAATCCTATAAACCCAATCACATTAGTTTAATCAGGTTTAGGAGAAGAATGCTTTAGCAGTGCGTGAAATTTATCTTACACTGTCTTAAAAAAAGGGGCTGTGGCTTTTTGGAAAAGAAGAAAAAGAAAAGTATAAAAATCGAATGTGAGAGAGACTTAATGGGGGTATATCTATATGTCTTGAGTCAGAGTTTTATACATACTTATCACTGAGTTCAGTAGCCTCAGTGAATTCCATAGAGGAGGATGTGTTAATACCCCTTATCTGTATCAACATAATAGAATCATATATAAGAGACCTCTAGATCACTAAGGTCATTTGGCGAGCAGTGATTGGGTGGGTGTGTGAGAGGTCTATGCACTACCCAATAATTAAGAAGCTTGGTAGTGACTATTATAGATATAAGAGATATAAGAGAAACTCCTGTGGATTTCTTATGAGCAGAAAATGATGAACTTCTGAGGTGGATATAACTTATAAGATCAGATACCTGGACTATACATATTATAGCTCTAGAGATGTAGGGAGGATCTGACAGGGATAATATTGGATTCAGAATGAGGGGATAGTCTGATGCATATTCTATAGTGAAGACTTCATTTGCCTTTAGGTCAGGGGTTTAGTGGTATTGGAAGCGGAGACTATTTTGGAGGGAGTGCTTAGTCAATCTATGTCTGGAGTGTGTATTTCTCGTCAAAGTTTGGGAGTTTTGGATAGACACATTTAATAAGGATTCTGGAGAGCATCAAATCCAATGGTGTCATAATACTGTTAGATATAGTCATAGATTAGAATAGATGGTTAAGATCCTCTCTATTATTTAGACCTTTTGGATGTAAGCTGTCTAACAGGAAAATCCATTTGGATTCAGCTTTGAGAAGACTTTTTTCAAAGTCACCACCTCTCCAATTTTTTATAACCTTCTGTATGCCAGTATATTTCATATCTTTTATATTGCCGTTATGTTTAGTTGTAAAATGATTATAGAGAATTGTATCTTTATTCTGTTTCTCAATCAGCAATATATGTTCTCTTAGCCTGTCTCTGAGGCTCCTTGATGTCTGGCCAATGTACTGGAGGCCACATGAACATTCAATAAGATATATAATCCCTTTGTCCTGGCATCTTATTAGATCTTTAATATTAAATTCTTCTCCCGTCTGGTTTGATTTGAATTTTTTGGTCTTAGTGCCTCTTTTGCATGCCTTGCATGTAGGGCACGGGTAAAAACCTTTAATTGATTTCCCCTGTACATCATATGTTCTTAAGTTGTTCTTCCGTTGTAGACTTGGCGCTAATTTGTTTTTTAAATTTCCTGTTTTTTTATAGACGAATTTTGGTTGATTTGGGAGTTTGTCTCCAATGACATCATCATTTTTCAACAGGTGCCAGTGTTTTTTGAAGATCTTTTCGATGATGTACCGGTTACTGCTATATTCTGTGATCATAGGTACATTTAGCAGTTCTTCTGTTTCCAATTTTTTATGGTCTTTATATTTAGTTAACTCATTTCTCTCCACTTGTCGTGCTTCCTCTATTTTAAGATCCAGATGTTCCTCCTTATAGCCCCTTTCCATGAATTTTTGTTTTAGTCGTTTCACTTGCTTTTCCCATGTGGTGATATTAGAACAATTTTTCCGGACCCTTAAAAATTGGCTCTTTGGGATATTATTTTTCCATTTTACATGGTGACAGCTCTCATGATGTATATAGCTATTGCTGTCAACTGATTTAAAGTGTGTAGATGTTTCCCATTTGCCTTTTTTAACTTCTATTTTTAGGTCCAGAAAAACAATTTCTTTTGGACTCCACGTATAAGTGAACTTCAGATTTAGAAGGTTCTGGTTCATGATCTCTATTGTATACATAAGGTCCTGTATCGAACCTCTCCAGATGATTAGAATATCATCAATATATCTGCGGTACAAGACCAGGTCCGCGCCAGCTGGGCATGAGTCCCAGAAGATGCTCTCCCATCTTCCCATGTATAAGTTGGCATAGCTGGGCGCGAACCTGGTCCCCATGGCTGTACCGCAGATTTGTTGGTAGTATATCCCCTCATTACAAAAGTAATTGTGTGTCAATATATAATGGATACTATCCAATATGAACTCAGCCTGATCTTCTGGCATTAGTGGATCTTTGTCCAAAAACCATTTAATTGCTTCACGACCCTCCTTGTGTGGTATACTTGTATACAAGGCCGCTACATCACAGGTCGCCATGATGTAACCTTCCTCCCATGGGATGTTCTCAAGGGTGTTCAGAACTTGTGTGGAATCTCTTAAATACGATGGTAGAGATTTTACGTACTTCTGTAGATGTTGATCAACATATTCTGACAAGTTACTTGTAAGAGATCCAATCCCAGAGATTATAGGGCGGCCCGGAGGGTCTATGAGGGTTTTATGTATCTTTGGCAGATGATACAGGATTGGTGTTATAGGGTGATTGATGTCCAGGTATCTGTATTCTTTGTCATCCAATATGCCTGATGTCTTGGCTCGTTCCAGTAGTGTTCTTAATTCTTTTTGGAAGTTATCCACAGGATTCTGTCTGAGTTTCAGATATGTTGTATGGTCACTTAATAGGCGTTGGTTTTCTGCATTATATTTGTCCCTATCAAGGATGACAATCCCCCCGCCTTTATCAGCTGATTTAATGGTCAGTTGATTATTTGATTCGAGTTTTCTGATGGTCTCTTTATGTTGTTTGGATAGGTTTTCTTTTATCCTTTTGAGTCTTTTCTGTTTTATGTCTCTAATTTCCTTGGTAACCACAGTCTCAAAAGCCTCAATGGCATTTCCTTTGGCATAGGTTGGGTAGAAGCTGGACTTTGGTTTGAGACCCGTATGTATGTATGGGTCTTGAACGTCTGCTGTAGTGTAGCTCTTAGGGACCATTGTTTCCAAAGGGGATCTTAAAAAGTATCTCTTTAGAGTCAATTTTCTTATGAAGTCTTTAGTATTAGTAAACGTTTGAAATTTGTCCAGACTTCTTGCTGGAGCAAAGGAGAGACCATATTTCAAGACTTCCCTCTCTTCTTTTTTAATGTCATAAGAACTGAGATTAAAGATACCATCCCTGGTGATCCTATCAGCAGAATCGTTCATTTTATTCTCCGAATTGGATGATGTAGGTGTCTCAATCACATCCTTATCATCAGCCTCTATATCTGTTTGTATACTTGTATTTATTACTTTAGTCTTTTTCTTTAGTTTAGTGCCACCACGTTTGCCTCTAGTTTTCCTTCTCTGTATTATTCTTCCTCCTATTTCATCCGTTATTGTGATATTTTGTCCTTCACTGTTGGTGGATTCATCTTTAAAAAATGTGACGATGAGGCAATCTGATTCAGAGAAGCGCCCAAATTGATGTCCACATCTGATTTCCCTCTATTGGATTGTTCTCCATGTCTGACATTTGTATCAGGCTTGTTAGATCCTACTTTATCATGTGGTTCATATGGTCTTCTTCCTTGATCTCCATATGTTGTATCCCTCCTTTGTGTCCCGGTGTTGTCCTGGTGTATGTATCTTTGTCTTGGGGTGTGATGGTAATTGTTCTGTTCTTCTCTGTAGTTTTGAGAGTAATTTCCATTGTCTTCTCTATAGTGATGTCTCTGGGCCCCTCTTCTGTGATTCCATCGTGGATAGTTTTCATTACCATAGTTCTCATTGTTTCTGTAATTGTTCCTATAGGACCTCTTTTGGGGAGCCGGTTCCCATGATTTTAGGGGACTGCCATATTGTCTATGGTAGGGTTCTGATCTATAGTGTCGTGACTCCCAATAGTGTCTATCATCCCTTCTATAGTTATATGGATCTTGATAGTTATCATAATAACCATCAGCATCATTCCATTCGCGTCTAGCAGGGCTGTGTTCTCTATGTAACCTGTCCCTTTGGTGTCTGTTCATGTAGGGTCTTGGGTATTGATTTTTAGGTCTGTTGTATGTGGTTTGTTGTGTTTTCTGATGTGCCCCTTGTGATTGGTCTCCAGACGCTCTGCCCATATTTATATGCTGTGGTATGTCACCCCCTGTCTTGTTCTCAGTGGATTCAGAATTGGTTATCTCAGTTGTTTCATTGTCATGATTCTCACTTGCTTTTTTATCAAGTTCTCTAAATAATAGAGAGGATCTTAACCATCTATTCTAATCTATGACTATATCTAACAGTATTATGACACCATTGGATTTGATGCTCTCCAGAATCCTTATTAAATGTGTCTATCCAAAACTCCCAAACTTTGACGAGAAATACACACTCCAGACATAGATTGACTAAGCACTCCCTCCAAAATAGTCTCCGCTTCCAATACCACTAAACCCCTGACCTAAAGGCAAATGAAGTCTTCACTATAGAATATGCATCAGACTATCCCCTCATTCTGAATCCAATATTATCCCTGTCAGATCCTCCCTACATCTCTAGAGCTATAATATGTATAGTCCAGGTATCTGATCTTATAAGTTATATCCACCTCAGAAGTTCATCATTTTCTGCTCATAAGAAATCCACAGGAGTTTCTCTTATATCTCTTATATCTATAATAGTCACTACCAAGCTTCTTAATTATTGGGTAGTGCATAGACCTCTCACACACCCACCCAATCACTGCTCGCCAAATGACCTTAGTGATCTAGAGGTCTCTTATATATGATTCTATTATGTTGATACAGATAAGGGGTATTAACACATCCTCCTCTATGGAATTCACTGAGGCTACTGAACTCAGTGATAAGTATGTATAAAACTCTGACTCAAGACATATAGATATACCCCCATTAAGTCTCTCTCACATTCGATTTTTATACTTTTCTTTTTCTTCTTTTCCAAAAAGCCACAGCCCCTTTTTTTAAGACAGTGTAAGATAAATTTCACGCACTGCTAAAGCATTCTTCTCCTAAACCTGATTAAACTAATGTGATTGGGTTTATAGGATTAGTGATCTTCCTGTTCTACTGTTCTACCACTGTGCTACTATTGGATTATATTCCCTACTATGCTGCTGTACCTTAAAAACATTTATAAATACCTAAAGCAGCACTTGTTCACAGAGTAAAATAGACCTCATATAATCCTAATCAAATATAAGGCATATCGTTTATCACTATATACATTGGAGAAAGTACATAGTATGGGATAAGATATACCATAACCTGGTATAGAACACATGAATTGTGCACTAACAATGGAGAAGACATACATATTATCTCCAATCACTCTAGAGCCGTTTCCTATTTTGAAACGGCTAATCATTCAAAACGGCTCTTATTTTAGCTAATGGGCTTCTTTATTACCAAAATGGGCATTTGGATTTGTATCCCCTTTGTTATCGAAACAATTTGTCCCCTTGTTGTTAAAAAGTTATTTGACATCTCAACACCCAATCAGGAGGACTATTACCCACACACCTCTTTCCTAAACCAATAGGATCATAGGAATTGGATCATGATGTCACGACCAATCAAATCACTACAAAATCGTCACCACAAAAATATAGGTGATTAAGCTTTAAATATACTAAAGTACATCTCTGAAGTATATCTTCTAACTAGAATTTACAACCTGAGGCCACCAAAATGTAGAATCAGCTAAAAATGTTTACTCCGGTAAACCGGAAGTGACATCATGATCATGGGGGCTCAAGATACATTGAACTAAATGACATGAAACATCAAAGACACATATACAAATATGAAATATAAGACTATTCTATCTCCAGTGACATTTTATACACGTTACACATGGTAATTATTCTGTTTAAACATTTTTTTACTTATGGCGAAACCGGAAGTGAATTCCAGAGCCATATCCGGTCACTTAAGTGACACTGTTATTTAAAGGCACTCAGCTTACCACTTCAGCAGTCTTGATAAAGGCCTTATTTTGGGGCCGAAACGCGTAGACCTGTTGGTAAGCATTATTCCAAGTTTTTTAACCACTTTGAGGACTTGTTACGCTATGGTACTCCTTTTTTTACAGGGACATCTCTAGGACATTGGACAAAGAGCTGACCGTTGTTAGGATTCGCCTGGGAACTCTTCCCCTCAGGATTCAAGGTTCCTTCATATGATTGCCTTTTAATTTACTGTTATTTGGATTACAACACTTCTTTTTGTTCTTTTTTGATCTTTTGTTGAACATCATTTTTGTTTTTGATTTTTGATTTTTATTTTTGTTTTTTCACTGGATTTCCTCTCTTTGCTTTGTGTCAAACCACCCTTCTTCCACATTTGCCACTCAATGGCATTAACTCACCTGTGATTCATTTTTTGCACTGCAGTGTCATCAGGACTTTTCAATATATTTTATTGTGATTTTTTGTGAATTTTTGATGTGAATCGATTTTTCTTTTTATTATATACCCAGTGACCAAAATTACTCTCACTCATGTTGTAAAACATTTGCACTATTATGTTGCACATTTAAGTTGTATACACATTTATGTTGCATACACATTTTGGTTTATTTGTGTGTCCACACCCACACGTGGATTTCACCATTTTAGTTTTCCAACCCTTGGATCCAATTGCCATTTGCACTTTGTGAGTGTATTAGCACATCACTCTACCTTACCATTGTTTTTATTAACTGTTTTTACTCATTTTATCCATTGGTACCATTACTATTTAATTGTAATAAATCCTTTTTTAGCCTTAGCAGGTATATATTTCGTTTTTTAGTTTTTTATTGTTTATATTTATCCCTTAGCCTCCATTGCAATGTACAAACAAGTTGGAAATGTATATTACAAGTTTAAAGCACTGCTTATGTTTTACTCTCAGGTTTGACACCTATAAATCTAAGGATGAAAGTTCACGTTTGGCTCACTATCTTGGAGCTGTAGCAGAAGGGACCATCCTGACACTTGCTGTAAATGATGAGGGATCTCGATACTTAGATGATTCTGCAAAGAAAGCAATGACTGAATTGGGCAGCAGACATTTCCTTCGTCTTGGATTCAGGTGGGTGCTTTCTACTTCTTTATCATGAACTCTTCTTGAGATCAGACATCATGTTAAACAATGCAGTTCAGTAATACCTATGAATATCTCTCAACATAGCATATATTTAAGTGATCTCATAGGGGTAGATTTAACAAGAGTGGAATGGCCCTTTAGGCTCACTGGAAACAGCAGTTCTGACGCAGTGGTCTAAAGACCGCTGCTCCATAACTTGTCCGCTGCCTCTGAGGCTGCGGTCTTCAATCTGCCCTATCCTATACGATCGTGCTGATTGACACCCCCTGCTAGCGGACGATTGGCCACAAATCTTCAGGGGGCGACATTGCACAAACAGTTCTGGTGAACTGCTTGTGTAATGATAAATGCAGACAGCGTATGCTACAGCGCATCATGTCGGACAGACATTGGTAAATCTTCCCCTATGTATTATTATTACAATTGAAGAATTATCTCCTTTCTATTTACGACCCCCCAAAAAAGGGGGTACACCTCCACTCCTCACAAACACATGATTTAGGACAGAAATTTAATAGTGAAGACAACAGATCCATTTGCTGGACAGTTTCTGATTTTCTAAATGGATAAATCAGTTGTTTTTGATCATTTTCCAGTAAGGTTTTAATGAAAATCAACCATTTCTGAAATACATTTTGAATATCAACTTTACTCAGAGGGGTATCAAAATGCTCAAATCAATAATCAGTTGAGTTTTATTGAGGTTCAACCATTCACCCAATTTGGGCCAGGACCTGAGATCTTACATTACTCTTTGGTTGCATTGTATAAAGAGATCTCAGATAACAATCTTTGAATTTCCTATGTCAGCCTATGGGATTTAGGATTCAGATACAGTGTATGATTTTAAACAACTTTCAACTGTACTGTTATTATAAAAATGTCTTCATTCTCTTGGTATCCTTTGTTGAAGCAGCAGCAATGCACTGCTGTGAGATAGCTGAACACACCGGGTGAGCAGATGACAAGAAGGATAAAAAGTCCAGCCACCAATCAGCAGCTATTTCCCAGTAGTGTTTTGTTGCTCCTGTGTCTACCTAGGTATGCTTTCCAAAGAAAGATAAAAAGCGAACAAAGAAAAGTAGATGATAAAAGATTGGAAAGTTGTTTAAACTGCACATTCTATATGAATTATGAAAGTTAAATTTTGACTTTACTGTCCTTTTAAATGTACATAAAACCCACATTTTTCTTTCATGACTCCGGAAGAGCATACACATTTGTTTAGTGTATGTTTCTGGAGTACTATATGGTAATAGTTTTGCGAGCATGTCTTTGAGCACTAGATGGAAGCAGTGCAAAGTATAACATTGTTAAAAGCATGTTCACAAAACTATTACCATATAGAGCTCTAGACACGTGAACATGATGAGCCTGCCTACCTGCTCGTCAACTCAGAATAGCAAGAGAATGAAGTAAATTGTATTTTTTTTTATTTTACACTCTAAGACGTGAAAGAAATATTTTGGGTTTAATGTCCTTTAATATTAAACCAGAATAACCTAGGAATTCCAGAGATGTTTTTCAATAGAAAGATTGTTAATTCTTAGTGAATCTGTCTTAGAGAGCAGCTGCATTACATCCTGCCTTTCACACAAGCAGCATTCTGCCCCCAAGGCCTGGATTGCCCTACCAGGATACCAAGAGATTTCCCGGTGGGCTGCAGTAGCTGGTGCTGGAAAGCTACAATTTAAAGGGGGTGATTAATGGGTGCTATTGAGTTGAAGGGTACATATATAACAACAATCTGGCACTTTTTTAAATACAAACTAATATAATATAATTCTAATATAAAATATTTAGGGAAGGAGTATCCCAGTAATCCCCTTTGATAAAAATGGGGTGTGCACATTATACTGAGGCAACATAGGGCTGGTCTCGAAATTTTCCAGGTCTGCTTTTTATTCCCAGTCCGGCACTCTCTGTCCTTAATAGTGTATAGTAGACATTGTCCTTCTGCTTATAACACAGCACTTAACGTTTTAGTCAATTTGCCAGTTTCTTTTTTTATGGAATAAATTGTGTTGTTTATTTTAGACATCCCTGGAGTTTTATCACAGTGAAAGGAGACCCATCTTCCTCTGTAGAAGACTATGTGGAATACCAAGGTACCAGTGGTAAAACTGTTGTTGTGGGTTGGGCTGTGATTGGAGGGGGCGGGATCAGATGATCAATGGATGAGGGCTGGTTAAGCCATGGGTGGAGTTGAAGTGTGCCATAGGCGGGGCCTGCATGGTGCTGGGGGAGCCTGGGCAGAGTGGGGTGGGAAAATGAGAGCTCCCCCTGACAATGCCACTGCAAGGTACTACAGCACTCTGTGAGATATAGGTTCTTTTGCACACTTTTTGCCTTGTGGAAAATTGTACATGTCACAGGATCCCTAGAGAGGCTGAGAACCAAATTCTGCAACCTGTAAATGCTGCAAGTAAAATAGCAGGCTTAGGTAATTTGCAGCAATTTCAAAACCTAGGTTACAGATTTTGCTTTTTAGCTTCTCTAGGGAGTGTGGGACAAAGAATTTTTTTTAAAAAAAAACACGTCTGATCTGGTGAGGTTTAGAAAATCGGCCCTAAAGTGTTACACTTATATATCTCACACAAATTATTCATAAAAATATAAAAAAGTTATAAGGGTTAAAAGGTATAACGTATTTATACATACACATACATATGCATGTATATATATATATATATATATATATATGTGTGTGTGTGTGTGTGTGTGTCTACATGTGTATTTATGTGTATATATGTATAGGCAACAAACATATAAATACATTGCCACTCAATATATATATATATTAGTTTATAAGTATACATATGTATTTTACAAAAAAAATACATCATATATACATTTAGAAATATTTATTTAAAAAAAGAGAACATTTTCTATGTGAAAAACATTGGAATGAAAAATATTCATAACTATCTTCGGGTTAGCACTGTAGGTTTAACTCCTATCTGGTTAGCACGGAAGTAATTGGTGTTAAGTCCTAAACATAGTGTGCATCAGCTTTTGCTTGCGCATAAAACATTTTACTTCCAACTTGTAATATTTGCGCTAACCTATGAATGAAAGCACAAAATATAGCTCCACTTGTAATCTGACCCATAGTTCATAAACAGGTGAAGTTGTGGAATGTATGGGGATAGCATACAAATAACATAAAAAAGGGAGTAAAGAAGCTGTGGTCATATAAAGAGTGGAAGTAGTAAGGAAAAATAAAAATAAAAATGTAATGGTTGCCTTGGAAAGCCCAGCCAAGGTCTTGAACTTGTTTCTCTAATACTTAGAATTCTGGGTAGATATGATGCTGAGGAGCAATTTATTCCGGATGTGGATGAACATATATTGCTAATATTGTTGATTGCTTTGGCAGTGAGCCTAGTGGATCATTTAGGCTGGAGTCATTTAAATGTTACACACTGCTTTAAATAATGGTCTGATTGGTTATGTACAGGCAACAGAGCCCAAACATATTTCTAACCACATTTAATTATAGTTTTAAAGCTGACCAACTGTTCTTTAGTAGAATGAAAATAGTTTAATATTTTACTATGCAAAAGCTTCCCAGATGATCCTGTTTAACAAATACAGATGTAAGGAATGGAGTTTCCAGTTGTGACCATAAGCAGCTGGGAGATTCTGTAAAATGAAAATGAAACACCTCTTTCTTTTGTGTTAAAAAAATACTTATCCCATGCTCCTTAGAGGGGGCAAAAAGCAAATTCTATTCCCTCAAAGGCTGCAAATTTCCTAAACCTAGGTTTCAGGCTTTTTGGCCTCAAAATATAGTGAGTTTTATACATTTTCTGCATTGTTTCAATGTAAGGTTAGCAGACTGTCTTCTTGTTTATTATGTTCTTTTTGTTATCAGAAATATCAGATGTTGATGAGTTTTTATAAAGATTCAAGTGATTTTTTAATTTTGCATATCAACTTCTTTGTATTATACAGATATAGAAAAATGACATTTGCCAAATAAAGTGTCATTGTTTAATTAGCAAAAGGAGACTTAAAGTGAAGCTCAATTTGGATGAATTAGTGCCCGGTTTTTAATAATCCTATTAAAAACAAGGGCACTTTAATTCATCAAAATTGACATTTCACTCTTTTTCTTCAAAAACTTACCTTCTCATTCTGGCAGCCGCTCGAGCGATTCCCACGGCCGTCGGAAGCCTCTGCAGATGTCAGAAATGACGAATCCGGCTTCCTCCAATCACAGCTTCCCCCCGGGGGAATCTTGGCCTGATGCAACCCCGTGATTGGAGGAAGCTGGATTCGTCATTTTGGAGCGGCTGCCAGGATTAAAAAGTATGTTTTTGAAGAAAACAGTGAAATGCTAATTTTGATGAATTAAAGTGCTCTTGTTTTTAATATGATTAATAAAAACCGGGCACTAATTCATCAAAATGGACCTTCACTTTAAATATAAAGATAGTTGAAATGAAACCGTCTACTAATGTTCAATGTTTTACCTCTCTGTAGAGAAAAATATATCAACTTTAAACTGAAAAATGTGTCCTAAGTAACTATGTTGTTTATAAATGTTATATGTTAAAGGTACACGAAACACAAATTATGCCTTTAATGATTCACATAGAGCATGCAGTTTTAAACAACTTTCTAATTGACTTCTATTATCAAATTTTCATTGTTCTCTATTTTTAACTGAAAAGCCAGGACATAAGCTCAGGAGCGTGCATGTGTCTGAAGCACTATGTGGCAGCAGTTCTACAAGAATGTTATCCATTTGCAAGAGCACTATTTCCTGCCATTTAGTGCTCCAGACACTTACCTAGGTATTTCTTCAACAAAGAATACCAAGGGATTTAAAGCAAATTTAAAAATAGAAGTAACTTTATTTATTTTTTAAATTGTATGATCTGAATCACAAAATATTTTTTGGGGGTTTCATATCCCTTTAAATATTTACAGTTTATATTTGTGAGTTGCCTGCTACATAGTTAATTTGTTACAGGCAATATCTTCTTGCCTCTTCCTATATAAAATGGCTCTAGGCTTTCCCTGTCTGGTGTTTTATATAGAGATGTCATTATATAAATAGAAATAATAACATAGCACAGAGATACGTTGCATTTAACTTGGATTTATGTTCATGTATTTTCCTGCCTTCTCCCAGTAGAATTGCCAGGATTTTATTTGGGTAGTTCCTTGCTGTAACCTATTTATTTATTCCATTTCCTGAGCTATTTATGTGTTTAACAGGAAGCAGAGGGTCCGCGGTGGCTAAAGTACACAAACTGTTTCAAGCTGAAAACGGTGAACACTTTAACGTTTCTTCATGCAGTGAGTGGGTTCAGGGTAAGTGTTGCTCAGGCTTTTTAAGCACCCATTAATCTCTTAATACTAGCACATCATTTCCTTGCAAACCACTGACAATAATGGAAAGAATTGCATTGTTTTTCCTCAGAAAATATAAACGGGATAGGAGATCTCCAAACCATAATTTGTACAAAATCTTCCTATATTAGTTGTTTTCCATATACCCAAATTTATTGCACTTGTGGTTAATGCTGTCTTATTTTAAACACATTACTCATTTATTAAAGACATCTCACATATCCGTTGATTCCTGATTAGGCAGTCAGGCAATGTACTCTGTCAGGACTAGAAATGAAAAATGTCTGACCATCCATTTGCTACAGACAGAAGTCCCTTTTAACTCACATAGTTTATTTGCTGATGTTGGCAGCCTGAGGTCTCCGGCCTTGGCAACAACTGGACTAGTACAGCAGTGTACTGTCTCATCTCTAACTATATTACTGCAGCGCAGCATTGCTCAACTTGCAAAATGTCACTTGCTATTTTTGATAGCAGAGAAAAATATTTTGAGTGTTTTCTTTGGCACTGAATTCAATTTTCTAGTTAGTGAGTTTTCTAAAATAAGCTAAACATTAGTGAGAATAAAAGTGAGGATAATGTCCTTAGAGTATTATGAACATAAATTATTGTCTGTTTGTCTATCACTTTGTCTGTCTGCCTGTTTGCCATTCCAAGTCCAATTTGCATGGTTATTATGAAACTGTTTTCTGTTCTGGGATTATGTCAATGTGTGAGATAACTATGCAGAGAGAGTGACAGGAGCAAGAACCAATGGGGTGATATCAACCTGTATATTCCCTTCCACCATAGATTCAATTGCAAGACCACAGATTTGTATATATTAGTGTTTGGCAACTTACTAATATATGGGGGCCACAGAAAAATATTTTAGAAGCCTGAAAGGCTGTATATAAATTTGTGATTATTAAACACAAAAAATAATAAATTCTCTGAGTTGCCTGCATTCACTAGAAATAACCAAAGCACAGATTTAGTTTCACTTTTTTACTGGGGCTACAAAAACTACAGTTCATATTCTTAATTCTAATTATGCCAGAGGGCCGCCAGAACTAGTATAGAGGGCCACATATAGCCCATGGGCTGTCATTTGGTCATACCTGATGCAAATTTGACATACAGTAGGTAATTACACATATTGCCATCACACACTATCATAGAATTTGAAGGAATATAATAACCTTATGACAATAACCAGTGAGTCAGCGTCTTTTATGCTATAAATATTTAAGGTCCTGAACCTTCTTAAGCCCTTCTTAAACAGATTTGGTGGCACTCTAACTCTGGCCTATCACCATACTACTTGGTTTGTATTGGCTGAAATTGTAGTACTTAATTAACCATTTTTCTTATGGAGCCATGGTATATAATATATCATCATTAACTGCTGATATGTATTCTGAAACAAACTCTAATGTTTCTATTATGTCTACATGTTAAAAAAAGATAACACAGGGACATAATTCTTTTGAAGATTATCGCCAGTTAAGGTACATACAGAAAGGATTGTCACCCCTGGTCTGTAATGTAATGTAATTGTATTGTATAAATAATCTGATAACCTATTTTTTAAATCACATTTCTCAGATTCTATAATCACTACTTCCTATTTCTTACTTTGGCCGGCCTTGTTCTTTATTGACCCTCATATTGCTTAAAGGGACACTGAACCCAATGTTTTTCTTTTGTTATTCAGACAGAGCATGCAATTTTAAGCAACTTTCTAATTTACTCCTATTATCAAATTTTCTTCATTCTCTTAGCATCTTTATTTGAAAAGCAAGAATGTAAGTTTAGATGCCGGCCCATTTTTGGTGAACAACCTGGGTTGTTCTTCCTGATTGGTGGATAAATTCAACCCACCAATAAACAAGTGCTATCCAGGGTTCTGAATTAAAAATTGGCTGGCTCCTTAGCTTAGATGCCGTCTTTTTCAAATAAAGATAGCAAGAGAACGAAGAAAAATTGATAATAAGAATAAATTCGAAAGTTGCTTAAAATTGCATGCTCTATCTGAATCACGAAATAAAAAAAATGTGGTTTCAGTGTCCCTTTAACAAGGTGGTAAATGACAGTAACTCGACAGTGACACTTTGCTTTCCTAGATGTGGAGTGGACAGAGTGGTTTGACAAGTATGAAAATACTAGGTACAGAGACTGGGAGAAGCTATCTGAACTGAGAGCTGCTAACCCTGGCAAAATCTGCACAAATCCCATTGACATCCAGGTACTTGCATGGTGCGGGCAGAGATATTATCATTCATTTGCTAGTTTAGCTTTTCCTCTGTTTACAAAGTTTTAGTTCTACAAATGATTGTTTGCTGGAAGGGTGAATAAGTACATAACACCTACACTGCTATCAGTTGTACTAAAACAACTGCTCAGATATAAGGTTAATATTAAAGGGACATAAAAGTAAAAAAATGCTAATTTGCTTACTTGTTTGAGCATTTTATTGCTCTGTTGCTTGCATATAGCTATCTGTTTAAAGTGAAGGTCAATTTACTAATATTGCCCCACGGCATTGCATAGACATTTAAAAATTAAGAAGGGTTTAATTCATGAAAAGTTTTAAATTTATATATATTGAAGAATTTTTACCTATTTACCGATGCGACGATGAGCGCAGCTCTCCCGTTCGCCATTTTGTCAAATTGATTGACAGATGATGATTCGTAAAAGAACCAATCCTTGTTTTCCCCCAGGCCGTGACGTTTATGCAAAGGGACTGAACGCCCCGGGGGGGGGGGGGGGGGGGGGACAAGGATTCGTTATTTTACAAATCGTCATCTGTCAATCATTTTGACAATATGGCGGGCGGGAGAGCTGCGCTTATCATTGCAGCGGTAAATAGGTAAATATTCTTCAATATATATAAATTTAAAACTTTTCATGAATTAAACCCTTCTTAATTTTTAAATGTCTATACAATGCCGTGGGGCAATATTAGTAACTTGACCTTCACTTTAAGCCTGCAAAGGGGTTAAATACAAAGTTAAAGTCAACTTCAGAGCAGCAATGTGCTGCTGGGACTGAACATAACACATCTGTGTTGAGCCAATGACAAAATGCATACATGTGTATCCAATAATCACCAGAAAGCTCCCTGTAGTGCATTTCTGAGCATGATCTAGGTATATTTTGCAACAAACGATAACAAGAGAATTAAGTCAATTTACCAATAGTAAAATTAAACTAAAAAGTCTGTTAAAATTGCATATCTGAAAAACAAAAGCTTTATTTTGACTTTCGTGTAACTTTTTACAGCTATTTAAAGAGACAATATACCCAATCAAGTAGCAGGTAGGAGTTTGTAGTTTTAAAAAATTATTCAGAAACACCCTTAAAAGATAGTTGTACTTTCCTCTCTCCCACCTATTGGGGGTTGGTTTCTTCTAAAGCCTTTTGTTTCCATAGCTTTGTGTAGCCATTACTGCAGTACTGAAATTGTCAGTATAGGTGGTGATCTAAACAGGAAAAACAACTATTTCAAATGATAAAATAAATGTAAAAGAGCTATTTGTAAACAACATAACACCATCTAACAGGTAAAATGAATCATTGTGAATGCATTAAAAGGGAGAATATTGTACAGTGCACTGTCCCTTAACTAGCTGTCGTGGGATTTAATGAATTAGATGCAATAATTATTATTAAATCAACTCTCTAAAGCTTAATCAATTATATTATTTTAGTTAATATTTGACTGGTATTCATAATGGGATTAATTATAGTAAATAATGCATTGTGTTAGGATATTTTATGATGAACCTATGGAGGTAAATCTACTTTATAGTATGTGTGATAAATGCATATACATAGTTATAACTGATTTTAGAGATATTACAGTATATTCTAAAGTGTGTAAGGAAAATACTACAAATAATTTAATCAGATTCATTACTTTATACTAAAATAAAACAGATGGTATGAAAGACCTGTGTTGTAAGCGCAATCCTTTTAGTTTGTTTGATAAATTCTTGCTAAAAAAATATATATATTTAATTAAATATGTTTCGTATCATGGTCTAAAGTGATAATGTTTAGTTATTGGGATTTTTTAATTGCTTGCAGGCTAACTTCACATAATAACAAACGTTGTACTTTACCATTAATGCCAGTAAATTTGCCTGCATATCTTTTTACATTCTTGTTAGAGGTCACCCGAGTTATCACAAATTCTTTAGGAATGGTGAAATTTGTTATCAATATAATTATCAAACATAAAGACTCCAGATTGCCATGCTGTAAGAGCCCCACTACCTTCAGATCTGACTAAGTATTAGATTGGGCTTAGTGCCATCAATGGACCTCACACCGAGACCAGATGAGAGGATTTTAAGATGTTATTTGGTTTAACCACAGGGAAGCCCAAATCTCAGATTATATATAATAAATTATTAAACAAAGGCTGCATTGTAGTTGAATGTAAGGGTGGAAGATAAGCTAAATCATTTCTGCAAATATTATGCTGTTACTCAACAGCGAAAAGAAAATATAGACGTTGATACATATAACTATATTTACCAATTGCAAGAATCTAGCACTGCTAAAGGCAAATGTTGGTAGTGTAAAATTTAAAGGGAGAGTTAAGTCAAAATTAAACTTTAATGATTAAGATAGGGCATGCAATTTTAAACAACTTTTAATGTACTTTTATCATCAAATTTTCTTTGTTCTCTTGGTATTCTTTGTTGAAAGCTAAACCTAGGGCAGCTCACACTTAAATCTAGGCCGTCTCTTATCTCAGTGCATTTTGACAGTTGTTCAAAGTTACACTGCTAGTTCATGTGTGCAATATATAGATAACATTGTTTACACTCCTGTGGAGTTATTTATGAGTCAGCACTGATTGGCTAAAATGTAATTCTGTCAAAAGCTCTGAGATAAGGGGGTAATCTGCAGAGGCTTAGATATAGCTAATCACAGAGGTAAAAAAATATATTAATAAAACAGTGTTGCTTATGCAAAACTGGGGAATGGGTAATAACAATAACAATTTTCAAGTAGACTTTCCCCTTAAGCAGAAACCTGTGCATTATGATCCATTAATTTAGTCCTGGGGTGCCCAACCTGCTCAAATAAATTTCCACATTGCATTTTTTTAAATGTTTATTATTTCATATGAAAATGACAGGAATTAGCATGTTGTGGAGAAGAGGACTCCTCTTAGTATAGCAGATAGGAAGAGGTAGAGGAGCAGTAAGGGAACAGGAACTGGGAAAGTACAGAGTAAAAAAACTATATTTTTTGTTCTAGAATTTACTTTACTAGAATTTGGACAAATCTGATCTACCATAAAAACAGATACATTCACAATCGTTATTTGGTCAGTCTCTTAAACAGAAAATAGATTGTCATCACTCAGCAAACCTGTATTCTATAGCTTATTAAAATAAGGCTAGCAAATATGAGGTTTTTTTTAAGAAGAATAACGTTCTATACTTCTTAAAGTATAGCTATTATACAAACATAGGTTTAAATATGAGCTCTGACAAAACCTGTTTATATAGAGCAACTCAAAAAAAGGGAACCCTTCATTTCATGTGTTTTTGGTCATCAGTAAGATACATGGAGATTTTAATTGTAAAAAAGATCTTATCTTATAAATCAGTATAGAGTAAAACACCTAGGATGAGTGATAAATCCAGAAGTGCTACATGGTAATATGCAGTTTGATTTAATATCTGTCCTGTTCTTTCCCACTAGGTAACTACACGCAATGGAACTAGCATACCAACATATGTTGTCTACAAAGGAGGATATGATTATAGGTTTGAGTGTCGGCAGAATGACCAGACACACGGGCAATGCCCAGACTACAGAGTCCGCTTCCTTTGTGGAAAACCTGGTATGTAGCAAGCATTTAATTAAAAGTTGTGTGTTAAGTTGTTGTTGCATTTATATTTTAGGTACAGATCACCTAAACAGAATTATTTTATAACCTTAGTAGCAACAAAACAGATACTTTGTTGTATTTATCATGAATTGTTTTTTTTGTTGTTGTTTTTTTTAATTTTGTATTGTACTTTTTGGTATTGTAAAAATGTCCCCACAATTACTCAAAGTGATAGTTTCATTGTACCCCACGCACCTGTAGATTCCATAGATGCAGCCTGCTTGCACCAGTAAAGATAAGCCTCCACCAGTAAATGCTATAATTACAGTAAAAAAGGTTGGGGCATGAGCTGTGTCTACATGCACTGAATGTTTGTATAGATATGGGCTAGATAATGATTACTGCTTCAGTCTCTGTTGGTAAAACAATGCCGGTTCTTGGCCATAGGTGCCAACTGAAAGATATTAGGCCCATTAAGCCTCAACACAATTTACTTCTCACAATATTTCATCTGTTTTGGTATAAAGACAAATGTAATTAAGCCTGGATTATAGTCGTCATTATACCAGCCCAGCTATTATTATAACTTTAAAAAAAAAAAAAATATTGAAAAAGGCAGCCATGAAGTTCCTAGGGCCCACAAAAGTCATGATGCGGTATATTGTACTTACCTTACATCTCCTCACCAATCAGGTGCTAGATTCTCTCCTTCCAATGCTCCAGTTCCAAGCAAAAGAGCTACAACCAATTAAAAG
This sequence comes from Bombina bombina, assembly GCF_027579735.1. Lineage (NCBI taxonomy): Eukaryota > Metazoa > Chordata > Amphibia > Anura > Bombinatoridae > Bombina > Bombina bombina. Next base: position 647,170,402 of record NC_069504.1, read on the forward strand.
CTGTAAACACTCAGTCGGTTGAGACTAAAGGCACAAACTCATGCTGCCGTCTATCAGCTTCTGTATACTTTTAATATATATTCTAAGATTTAAATCAGGCTTGTTTAACCCCTAAGTTTCCTGAAAGGGTTACAAAATTTTGTTAAGTATTATAATGCAACCTTTTCTGGAAGCCAAATAGTCAAATACATGATACTTTGTGGCCAGTTAAAGTAATATCAAATATATTATTAATTATTCCATGCAATGTCTAATAGCTACTAATTTAAATTAAAGAAATCTTAACCTTTCAGGTCTTTTTAAATGACATGGGACCTAGTATTGCAGATGGATCATTAACATGTTGCAACTGTGTTTACAGTGAAACCCAGGCTGACCATGAAGGTAGACACTAATGTTAACAGTACAATCCTCCAACTTGCCGATAACGCTCTGACTTGGCGAACGGGAGATGTTATTGTTGTGTCCAGTACAGATTACTCCATGTTCCAAGCAGAGGAATTCAAGCTACTGCCATGCAGATCCTGTAAACCAAATCAAGTCAAAGTAGAAGGTAAGCTGTAGTCTTATGACACTGCATGAGGCATAAGAAACAGCCTTGTGAACTATATACCTTTGGAAGTAAAACACTGCTATGAATGGTTTTCATAACTTTATATTCCTCCTAAAGACATAGTAACGTCAGCATTAAAATTTCATGATTCAGATAGAGAGTGCAGATTCAAACAACTTTGCAATTTACTTCTATTATACAATTTGCATCATTCTCTTGGTATCCTTTGTTGAAGAGTGCACCTAGGTCAGGATCAGCAATGCACTACTGGGAGCTAGCTGAACACAACTAATGAGCTAATCACACAAGACATATTTCTGCAGCCACCAATCAGCAGCTAGCTTCCGGTAGTCCAATGTATGCTCTTCAACATAGGATTCAAAGAGATTGATGCAAATTTGATACTTGAAATAAACAGAAAAGTTATTTAAAATTGAATACTCTATTTGAATCAGGAAATGTAATTTTGACTAAACTGTGCATTTAAGATTGAGGTACACAATATGAAGTGAAATGTACTTGGGGAAGGAAGGACAACAGTAATAGATATTTTAATAATCTGCATTATGCTCCATGTGTGTAATAAATGTCAAATACTGTGGTACAAATAGAAGATTTTAAAAAATGTATTTGCTCTGGGAATATCCTTGAGTTTTACTTGGCTTTAAGAACTGTTTCATAAAGGATCTACTTGAAAATGTGAGGAAGACTGGAAACTGCGCTTGGTAGGTGTTTTATGCAGCAACGTGTACGTTTGCATGTAGTTTTAATACAAATACGTATTGCCATATATCCAGCTATACAGAATTTGGTGATTCTGTTCCAATAGACAATAATAATAATAAATATATCATATACATATATTATTGATTAGAAAATCATTTATTAAGTACAGTGTATGTATGTGTGTGTATATATATATATATATATATATATATATATATATATATATATATATATATATATATATATATATATAGCTATATATGATTTATTGCATGGTATCTTTACTAGGACAAACTCATTTCCTTTCTATAAAGTTTAGTTTCTTGGTCCACAACTTTACAGCAAGGTCACTTGTTATTGTTCTATGTCTTCCTTTACCTTTTGGTTTGGGCATAATTGATATTTGCCCCATAAAGAGAAATAGCAATGCTCTAATCATTTTATGTGGATTTTTTTTTTAGTTTCTGAGCCAACTAGATTTTTTTTGAGAGAGTAGTTAATATTGGCAAAAGTATCTCTATCCGTCGATCTTAGACGTTTTGGTCTCCCAGTCTCCTATTGCATGTACAGGGAGTGCAGAATTATTAGGCAAATGAGTATTTTGACCACATCATCCTCTTTATGCATGTTGTCTTACTCCAAGCTGTATAGGCTCAAAAGCCTACTACCAATTAAGCATATTAGGTGATGTGCATCTCTGTAGTGAGAAGGGGTGTGGTCTAATGACATCAACACCCTATATCAGGTGTGCATGGCTCAGAAAAGTAAAAAATAGTGAGATATCTTGCAGAGGGATGCAGCACTCTTAAAATTGCAAAGCTTCTGAAGCGTGATCATCGAACAATCAAGTGTTTCATTCAAAATAGTCAACAGGGTCGCAAGAAGCGTGTGGAAAAACCAAGGCGCAAAATAACTGCAAAATGAACTGAGAAAAGTCAAGCGTGCAGCTGCCAAGATGCCACTTGCCACCAGTTTGGCCATATTTTAGAGCTGCAACATCACTGGAGTGCCCAAAAGCACAAGGTGTGCAATACTCAGAGACATGGCCAAGGTAAGAAAGGCTGAAAGACGACCACCACTGAACAAGACACACAAGCTGAAACGTCAAGACTGGGCCAAGAAATATCTCAAGACTGATTTTTCTAAGGTTTTATGGACTGATGAAATGAGAGTGAGTCTTGATGGGCCAGATGGATGGGCCCGTGGCTGGATTGGTAAAGGGCAGAGAGCTCCAGTCCGACTCAGACGCCAGCAAGGTGGAGGTGGAGTACTGGTTTGGGCTGGTATCATCGAAGATGAGCTTGTGGGGCCATTTCGGGTTGAGGATGGAGTCAAGCTCAACTCCCAGTCCTACTGCCAGTTTCTGGAAGACACCTTCTTCAAGCAGTGGTACAGGAAGAAGTCTGCATCCTTCAAGAAAAACATGATTTTCATGCAGGACAATGCTCCATCACACGCGTCCAAGTACTCCACAGCGTGGCTGACAAGAAAGGGTATAAAAGAAGAAAATCTAATGACATGGCCTCCTTGTTCACCTGATCTGAACCCCATTGAGAACCTGTGGTCCATCATCAAATGTGAGATTTACAAGGAGGGAAAACAGTACACCTCTCTGAACAGTGTCTGGGAGGCTGTGGTTGCCTGTTGCACGCAATGTTGATGGTGAACAGATCAAAACACTGACAGAATCCATGGATGGCAGGCTTTTGAGTGTCCTTGCAAAGAAAGGTGGCTATATTGGTCACTGATTTGTTTTTGTTTTGTTTTTGAATGTCAGAAATGTATATTTGTGAATGTTGAGATGTTATATTGGTTTCACTGGTAAAAATAAATAATTGAAATGGGTATATATTTGTTTTTTGTTAAGTTGCCTAATAATTATGCACAGTAATAGTCACCTGCACACACAGATATCCCCCTAAAATAGCTATAACTAAAAACAAACTAAAAACTACTTCCAAAACTATTCAGCTTTGATATTAATGAGTTTTTTTGGGTTCATTGAGAACATGGTTGTTGTTCAATAATAAAATTAATCCTCAAAAATACAACTTGCCTAATAATTCTGCACTCCCTGTAAAGAAAGGTGTTTTCATATGTCTATGCAGACCTATTTGTATATAATATATTAGGTACAAAGTTTTGTTTGTTCCTCTGTAATAAATAACAATAGTAGTGCTGCGTAAAAGTGAAGAAAAATTGGCAGCACTCCCGGAATTCAGTAGATAAAACTCAGTCTTTATTACGGCTTCTTAAAAGATATACACACACAATACACATGGAAGGAGGGGGCGAGGATCCTAAGTGCCGTACGACATGAAAACGCGCAAGGACACGCCCCCTCCTTCCATGTGTATTGTGTGTGTATATCTTTTAAGAAGTCATAATAAAGACTGAGTTTTATCTACTGAATTCCGGGAGTGCTACTAATTTTTCTTCACTTGCTACTATTTGTTGGCTTGCTCGGCCTTACCTATGATTGGCCTGCAGCCCTGCACAACACTGCCTAGTGTGACATACAGTGTCTTGTCTCAAGTTGCCTGATTTGACTATTGCTGCAACCGTTATGGGATTGTTCATATGGACAGCTGAACCTGGAGCTGCGCTACCCCCTTCTACCTCTTCTAGTGCTGTGTTAAAATCTGATACCCAGATTTTGTTTAAAGGGACAGTCTGGTCAAAATTAAACTTTCATGGTTCAGATAGGGCCTGTCATTGTAAACGTTCCAATTTACTTTTAGTTTTAAATTTGCTATGTTCCCTTGGTATTCCTAGTTGAAAGTCTAGGTAGGCTTATATGGTAATTTCTAAGACCTTAAAGGCTACATCTTATCTGAATGCATTTGATAGTTTTTTCACAGCTAGAGGGCGTTACTTCATGTGTGGCATATAGGTAACATTGTGCTAATGCCCGTGGAGTTACTTATGAGAGGGCACTGATTGTCTAAGATGTAAGTCTGTCAAAAGAACTGAAATAGAGTGGCAGTCTGCAGAAGCTTAGATACAAGGTAATCACAGAGGTAAAAAGTATATTAATATAACTGTGTTGTTTAGGCAAAACTGGGGAATGGGTAATAAAGGGATTATCTATCTTTTTAAACAATACAAATTCTGGCGTAGACTGTCCCTTTAAAGTCAGTTGCAGTGTATATTTTACAGTATTAGTAAACATCATCTATAATCCAGCTGCTTCATACTGGCTTAGTGCTGTCCCAAATACACATATTATAGCTGTTTGGTTGCAGAATATTTATTCACTACCAGGTAGATGAGTGTCTTTAAGCAGCATTTGAATGGCCACCAAAAATCACAGTCACTGAACACAAAGACCCCTAATTAGCATAGCTTTAAATTGAACCAATGCCAAAACAAATTCCCAGTGACATATGTGTTCACGTAACCAATAAGACATAGGAAATGCTTTCATATACATTACACTATTCTCATAGTTGCCTTAACACACATCCAGTACCATTTTCACCTCATCCTGACCCATACTCATCATTCTGCACCACAGCCACACCACACATACATTACTTCATTTAATCTGCTTTACATTTATCCTTTTAAGGCTTCAGTCACTCCACACAACATTCTGTGCTCCAACCCCTTCCACTCACACTCACACACTCAGAAACACACACATACACACTCACACTCACACACTCAGAAACACACACATACACACTCACACTCACACACTCAGAAACACACACATACACACTCACACTCACACACTCAGAAACACACACATACACACTCACACTCACACACTCAGAAACACACACACACACACTCACACACTTACGTTTTCCTTCACCCAAAGCTTTTTATATTCCAGACTATGAAGCAATCATCCTGCTCTCACTTTCCCCACCTGTCAATCAAGTATAAGAAATCATATAACCTAACCCTAAAATCTAACCCTAAGCCTAAAATGATGTTTTGCTCACAGCATTAAAAAGTAGGAACATTCCAAACTGATTGATGTGCATTATAGTTTATGATTATATAGCTTATGGTTTTGGCTGATATTGGCAGAGTACACACTCCATCTTTGAGTTCACCATATAAATGTTGTATGTATATATATATATATATATATATATATATATATATATATATATATATATATATATATATCTTTATATAAAGTCTAGCAAAAATGATATGCACAACTCCTCTTATTCAGTAGCAAAGATCAGGGTGCTTGTAAGTCATAATATTCACAGACCCAAGGAAGACTGCACTCTCTGGATGATGTTATAAAACACTTTTATTTCATACCAAGTTCCATTAACATGATCACAAAACTTACACACACACACACACACACACACACACACACACACACACACACACACACACACATATATATATATATATATATATATATATATATATATATATATATATATATATATATATATATATTTATATATATATATATATATATATAAATATACTGTATATCTATATATACAACTATCTAACTGTATATATATATATATATATATATATATATATATATATATATATATATATATATATGTGTGTGTGTCTGTTTGTGATTATGCTAACCAAATTGTTTCAGCTATTGCTTTGTCCCTCTACTAAGGCCCTAATGGTTAGATTATCTTTCATTTTTTTTAAACCCAGAAAATCTCCTTACTACATTCCAGTGTCTCGTTTTGCAACTTTGTGAAGCTGAATAAAGATGATAAGCAATAAAACTTCTTTCCCCTATAAGCATTAACAAGGTCACATTATCTTTGGTATCAATAGACTGCAGGGGGTACTGGCGTAGCATAGTATCAGGATAAATGCATCCAGCTGGTTTGATGGGAATTGCATGGCTGAGGGATATTTTGGATGTTTCACAAAGAAAATAACAGCAATCAAGAAAGTGCAACATTACCAAGAAACACAGGCAACAGAATACAATCATGCACTGCAGAGACCTAAGGTTCAGCCAGAGAGGCAAAGGCAATAGGTGTATGAGAGGTCAGACAGCAAGGATCCCCACTTGTATAAATAGTGAGTATTTTTGTACAAAACAAGTAACAGATACACTGAAAACAAATATGAATTATATTCTACACCCAACGCTACGCTTGCACCAGTATTCAGAACGAAGAACAGGAAAAATTCTATTCTAGTAGTAGACATTCTACAAATTCTCAGACATATAACAATGTAATCCGCTTTCCATTGGTCCTAACTTTTAAGGGAAAAGGTTTTTTTTAAAAAAGTGGAAGTTTCACCATAAAGCTTAGTTTGTTCCTTTCTAATAGCCTCAAACATTCTCCAGCTAACAAATGGAACAAAAAGAATGTCTGTATAGTGATTTCTGATCATTGTAAAAATAAACCGTGACTATAAAACTATGTGCAGAAAACTGAAAGAAAAACTTTCATTAGTTCATGTCCTTTGTTGCAGGGGGAATAACGCGCACAGATTCAAAGTTTGCATTTGTCTATCTGAACTGTATCCTATAACAATGCATTTATAACCAAGTTATTTTCAGCAAAGGCGCAAGGGCACCTTGGGGTATTACAACCTTTAGCTGAGAGTGTCACATAGAGTTAGGTCTAAGAGTTAAAATATCTAAACTGTCTTTTGTATATAAACTCTATATGAAAGGGACACTCATTGATTCAGACAGAGCATGCAGTTTTAAGTCACTTTCCAATTTACTTTCATTATCAAATGTTTCAGTCTTTTTTTATACACACTTTCCTGGGAACAAGATCCTATTGAGCATGTGCACAGGCTTACAGGGTATACGTATACTAGTCTGTGATTGGCTGATGTCTGTCACATGATACAGTGTGCCTGAAAAGGTGAGAAAAAATAAATTTGTCATAAAAAAATCTACTGCTTATTTGAAATTTAGAGTAGGTGTTAAATCATTGACTTTTTATTATGCACTTGTTAATTATGCAATTTTACTGCATCAAGTGGTCCTTTAACCCTTTGAGGGCTAATGACGGCTCTGAGCCGTCACAGAGTTTCTCACTCTGGTGCTAATGACGGCTCAGAGCCATCCCTAGCACTCTCCCACCTTGAGGGAGATGTGGGGGCTCCTAACCGCTCCTACCCCGGCGATCGTTCCTGTAGAGTGACAGGCATCGCTGGGGCTTCACGTGATGTGCGGTGACGTCACGCGCAATGATGTGATGATGTCACCGCGCAACTTTATTTATACTTAACAATGTTAAGTATAGGAGGAGGGGGCATGCTGCTTAGAAGCCTGTATCTCAGGCATCTAAGCAGCTACAGACCCCCAAGACCCACTGCTGGAAAGGTAATCGCTTAACCTTCCCAACAGTGTAAGTCTTGGGGGTCTGTAAAAAAAAAAAAAAAAAAAAAAAAAAAAAAGTTAAAACATTTTTTTTTTCAAAAATAAAAAAAACAAAAAAAAAACAGAAAATATTAGCACCCCGGTGGGAAAGTGCTTAGCACTCAAAGGGTTAATATAAGTATTTAAAGAGATAGTAAAGTTTAAAAAGTTCAAAGCTCTTAAACTATTGTACTGAGTAGTACATATTAATCATAATAAAAGTCAATAAAGCTCTGTTTATGTCTTAGAGACCCTTGTAAGTTCTATTTTACTTACTCCCACTGGCCGACCTTCTGTCTAAAGCAGGGGTTTTCAAACCTGTCCTCAGGTCTCACTAACAGGCCAGATTTTCAGGATATCTGAACTAGAGCACAGGTGAAATAATCAGCTGAATGGTAAACATGGTTATTTACCGTTCCTCACCCAAGGTAATCCTGACAATCTGGCTGTTAGAAAGGCCGGATGGCAGGTTAAAAAAACCCTGGTCTAAAATAAATTGCCAGGCAGTAAAGGCAATCACAAGCCATATTGCCTCCTCAATTGCCAGAAAGCAGAGCTCACTCCTGCCTTTGACATTGGTCATATTACTTTACTTTGTGCCAAACGGTGGCTGGCAGTGCAGGTTAAGGTAAACAGAAATGTAATGGTCTGGAAGATGCCTGGGTGCTCTCTCTGGTAGATAGGTAGAGACTTCAAAGAAAGAAGAGGACACACAGGACTTAGTGAACATAGTTTTTATTAGTATTTCTTCCATAAAGTTTCAGTCAACGTTTCGGTCCTCACAGGGACCTTTTTCAAGACTGTTTCATAGTAATGTACATGCAGCTCATTAAGTCCTGTGAGTGCCTCTTTTTTCTTTGAAGTCTCTCTCTCTCTCTCTCTCTCTCTCTCTCTCTCTCTCTCTCTCTCTCTCTCTCTCTATCTATCTATCTATGTATCTATCTATAAATATATATATATATATGTTTGTAAAATAATATATAATATATATATACCTATATATCTATATGAATATAAACAGATTATATATATATATATATATATATATATATATACTGCATATAAATGTTCGGTTTGGCCGAATTTCATCCATGCAGGCATTTGGTTCTGATGAATATTGATTCAGATTTGTTACAGTTATTTCCAATGTGAGCAGCTAATATAGACAATTAATATTCACCAAAATCTTACATTATAGGATTTAAAAAATTAGCATAATTTATTTTTCAATGTTAAAAGAACATACAACTCCTGTAAGACTAAAATACAGCATTCGTGTTTCAAACGACTTAACGAATCAGCAAAATTCGAAGTAATTTGCAATTGTCTTAAAGTGAAGGTCAAGTCCGTTGCTCTAGTTTAAATTTTTATACTTTACATGTGAAATCAGCATGATGTTCAGTGATCAAAATCTTGTAATTTATTTTTTTCTTTTAAAATTTTAACTTACAATTAGCCTCCGTATTACCGCAATTGTCCGCCCGTCATTTTCCCTCTATTGATTGACATCTTTTTTCATTCTTACAGCCAATTCCTTTACTTCCCCCGTGGCGTCTTGCCCCTTTTTTCACGCGTCATCAATCTCTAGTGCGCATGCATGTAACTGTGGCTATCGTCATTGTCTTCATGCTCGTGCATGATAAGCGCATGCGTATTAGGCTGTATGTCTTCACTTGATACATTGAGTCACTCATTACTACTCAGCGCAAGCAAAGAAAGCAAGCAAAATAACAGTGTCGTTTCAACTCAAAAAAACAGGGAACTATCGTTTCACCATACGCCCATAAATAATGTGGAAATTTTGTACGCATGCACGAATGTGTTTAAAATACGCATGCGCATATTGAAACTGGTGTTGTGCACAAGCTTTGAAGTGACGTGGTGAGCTTGTTGATACGCTCGCTACGTCACTAGATGGAAACAAGGAAGTGGAGCAGGGGAGGAGTAAAGATAAGAAACGGCGGAATTATATATATATATATATATATTTTACTCGAAAATGATATAATTTTATAAAAAATATGTTAGCGACTATAATACTTAGGTGATAATGTTTACATGGGTGCTGTGAATTCAGGTACAATTCACTTTCACTTTAAGCCCGAATATACACCTCTATAAGTATGTTTTTCATGTTTTGTGCAACTTTTTTTTAACCCTTAGACTTAACTTCAGGTCTCAAGTAGAGCTAAATATTCTAGCACAGTTTAATCTTTTGCTTGGGCGCAAACTATAATTTTTTACTTGTTGAAAGTATAGGTGGGGCTAGAATGATGTCAGCTGCACTAACCCTTCTCTGGTAATGTGATTTGCCATTGATTTGCAATATTAAGTCACATGCAAATGTTAATGTCCCACTTGTAATCTGGCCCAATATTTTTATTTTTATACCTTTATACTGGGGTTTATAAAAACCTATGAAATATACACTTAAAATTATATTGCTTATATAAATATGTTTATCTATTCTTCCATATACTCTCACAGATCAACCTAAGCCTGTATTCCTTAAACAACCCTAGTGACAGATGTTGTGACACACTAGTGTGTCCTCTCAATGGCAGAGAATTTTCTTAGACAATTTGGTCTGTAAACATAGAAAAAAAATGTTATAACATTGTCCCTTTAAAATTGGTTTTCCCTTAATGTTTTTCCAATGACTTGTTGTGTCAGCTGCAGAGTATAAAATATATGGGAATTATTCCATTGGGTTTATTTTTGTATATGAAATAGCTGATTCTGCTCATTGAAACCATCCCCCCAATCAAATGTACTGAGCTTTCAGGGAGAGCAGATCTCATTATTATACCTCTCTATATACACAAAAATTTAAGAGGCATACTTACATTATGTCTCACTGAATACACAAATACCAATAATTAGCAAGTCCAAATGAAATGAACAATTTAGTAAATATCTCTCCTACCACCATTGGAAGTGTCATTTCTTCTACGCCCTCCTATTTTTATAGTTTTTCTATAACCAATACTGCTGTACTGAACATTTTACTATAGTTTGTAGTTTCAGCATGCAAAGGTAACTATTTCAAATAACAAAATAAAGGTAAAAAGTATAGTACACTGTCCCTTTAAGGAAGTGCTAATATACAAACTATCTAAAAAGCATTTAAGCAGTTACTATTTATCAGCCTTATGTACTGTTGAATCATTTAAATACCTATCACCCTATTCATAGGTTAACTAGTTCAGCCTGCTGTAATATGTTTTCATTCTTTTTTTAAATATTTCCTCAGAACATCATGATAATAGAATTTTGTTAGATTTGACTTGATACTTTACAACGGACAGTCATAAAATGAAAACATATGAATCTGAGAGTCTGGCACTTCGCATAACCTAAATTAAACATAACACCATATTCAATCACTTGTTGTCACTAAGCAGTAAGAACATCTTCAGAATAATGTTTATAATTATGCTATAAAAAGCGTGCGTGGGTTTGTGAATTCTTCATACCATGAGTCAAGAACTGGATTACCAAACAAATCAAATTTGGGTTACATAATTGCATAGTTAGACTTTGGCAATTAAGAAGCCCACTTTTCACCATTGTATGGCATTAAGCCACGAGATTCTGGCTGACTTTAATGACTGTAGGTCACAATATACTATATACACTAATCTTGTATGTGGGTACATTGTTTGGTAATAGGGAGCATCACATGTGTAAATATAGATTGTTACTGTAGAGTAATTAAAACACAAATTGGTTGGCATGTGTTTGTTTACCTTAGCTTAGAACAAATCAGAAACACTGTATAGCAGATCTGTGGATTTTTTTTGCTTTTCCAATCCATTTAAATATTTAAGAAGCACTATTTGAATTAAAAAAATATTTGAATTAGAGAAAGTATATAACAGCCAAATATAGGTAAACACAAAAAAAGAGCAAGCAGAAAAAATATAACAGATACTTCATGTGCGCTTTTGCAAGGATTTTCACAAATCCTGTTAAAAAGAAACTATACTGGCGAATTAATTCAATATTGAAGATGATGTCTGCCTAATTAGTTTGAATTTACTTTGTTTTAGGCATGTGCATTCAGCTGTTTAGTTGGGAAATGAATGCCAAAGATGGCGGCCGCCAGCATCATTCGGCTCTTTTGATTTGCACAAAGAAATCCAGCTTTGAAAATTGCTGAATGCTGCAAGCGGCTTCCTTCTTCCTCATTTACATACAAAACCTCTGAATGCACGTCTAATGTCTAGTTTGTTTTCACTTAAAGGACCACCAAATGCAGTAGAATTGCATAGTTAACATGTGCATAATGAAAAGACAATGCAATAACACTGAATTTTAAATACACAGTATATTTTTTCTAAAAAATTAATTTTCTTCCATTTTCCAGTCCCCTGTATCATGTGACAGACATCAGCCAATCACAGACAAGTATACGTTTACCCTGTGAGCTTGTGCACATGCTCAGTAGGATCTTGTTCACCAGAAAGTGTGTATATAAAAAGACTGTGCACAATTTGATAAAGGATGTAAATTGGAAAGTCTATTAAAACTGCATGCTCTATCTGAATCAAAATAGTTTATTTTGACTTGAGTGTCCCTTTAACCTTAAATATCAATTCATGACAAATGTAATTCATAATATCAGTTCATTCAAGTATGTTTATAAATACTATAAAACATTTAAACACCTCATTAAAAACAAAAAATGAACATTTGTATCATCATATTTAATTTATATACAAGTTTCATTGTTTAAAAGTGTAGTTTAGGTTATATTTAAAAACTGAATATGTGAACTGAGGCAAAATTAAAGGGACTGTGAAATCAAAATAAAATGTTTATGATTCAGATATTGTATGCAATTTTAAACAACTTTTAAATTGACTTCCAACATCTAATATGCTTCATTCTATTGGTATCCTTTGTTGAAACGCATAACCAAGGTAGGTGAAAGAGCAGCAATGTACTACTGGGAGCTAGCTGTTGGTTAGTGGCTGCACATATATGTCCCTACCCTTGTCACCTAATGTGTTCAGGTAGCAACCAGTGCATTGCTGCTCCTTCAGCAAAGGATATCAAGAGAATAAAGCCAATTGAACAACAGAAGTACATTGGAAAGTTGTTTAAAACTGTATAAACTATTTGGATTGATGTCCCTTTTAAGTAAGTGTACTTCATGTATTTGCAAGTTACCCCTGTACGTGCTCTTTTTCTGTAGCCTGTTTGACATATTGGCTGAGAACATCACATATCATAGAAACATAGCCACAAGCACTTGCTGCCGGCTCTTTACAAATATCCCATTTAACATCCCCTCCCATCATCTCTTTATTTACATTACTCAAGATAATATGATACTACACTTTCTTCGCTAGCAGATTAGCAGCTTCTTGACTTCTTTTTAATCTTATGAAAACATTAGGGTGGAGAAGGAAGGGTTTGGTGGAATTGGCACTCACAGCAGTGGAGGAAATCTTCTAGTGATGTTTTATTGCCGTCCTATCTTATCTGGTTCTCCAGCCCTCTGTGAAAATATTATTTTCTCTTACCCATGAAGTGTAGTATTTTCAGAGCTGCTTTGTACATCTACAAGTTTCAGATGATTGTTCTATACCTAGACCTAAACTCCACCACTGTGGGAGCTCATGAATTCAGGTCTAGGTATAGAACAATCATATGTAAGCGTTAAAGGGACAGTCAACTCCAAAAAAATGTATTGTTTAAAAAGATAGATAATCCCTTTATTAGCCATTTCCCAGTTTTGCACAGTCAACATGGTTATATTAATACACTTTTTACCTCTGTGATTACCTTGTATCTAAGCATCTTCTGACAGCCCCCTGATCACATGACATTTTATTTATTATCTATTTACTTGCATTTTAGCCAATTAGTACTGTGTTGTGCACAACTTCACGGTGTGAGCACAATTTAATCTATATGGCCCACATGAACTAGCAGTCTCCTGTTGTGAAAAGCAAATAAAAAAGCATGTGATAAGAGGCTGTCTGTAGTGGCTTATAAACAGGCAGAAATTTAGAGGTTTGAATGTTATAAAGTATATTAATATAACAATGTTAGTTGTGCGAAGCTGGGGAAAAGGTAGTAAAAGCGTTATCTACCTTTTTAAACAATAACAATTTTGGTGTAGACTGTCCCTTTAAAGAGACACATTGTGTTCCCTGCCATGCTTTGTGTTAGCTCTTTATAGATTCTCAGTCAAAATCCAATTATTGGCTGTCACTGATCTACAAATATACCTGACTATTCAATGCACTCGTTAATTAGCACATATAAGTAATGACTTTACACCAGGTAGTAATAAAATGAATTACTTTTTTTTTTAATCCTTTAGTACAACTATATATTATTATGCCTATATGTTATTATACCATGATGTTCACCATCATGGGATATGTTGTTTACTTAAAATAAAAATACTAACCATTACAGCACAGAAAATAGATGTGACTTGTGCACCAATTAGGAGCTGGATAGGCCTCTCACCACCAATTATAGGCCATGTTTAGATGGGGAACAGTAATGGATTGCAGCTCATAAGCAGATTTTAAAGGGATATTCCAGCCAAAACTGAAATGTAAATCAATTCATTTCACTTTTTAATATGAGCATTTTTGCAATATAAAAACAAATTGTAATATAAACCAAATACAAAAGTAATAGTTACTTAGTAACAATAATTTAATATACAGGTAGCCCTCAGTTTACGCCGGGGTTAGGTTCCAGAACGAATGGTTGTAAATGAAAACCGTTGTAAATTGAAACCCAGTTTATAATGTAAGTCAATGGGAAGTGAGGGGGTTAGGTTCCAGGCCACTCTCAAAATTGTCATAAGTAACACCTAATACATTATTTTTAAAGCTTTGAAATGAAGACTTTACATGCTAAACAGCATTATAAACCTAATAAAATAATCACACAACACAGAATATATAATTAAACTAAGTTAAATGAACAAAAACATTTGCTAAACAGCATTATAAACCTAATAAAATAATCACACAACACAGACTTCACTTGCATTTTTCTGAAAACAGTCCTTTCTATGCATTCCAATCTGGACTGATTTATAGACAGGAAGATCTTGTTCCTTTGAAATCTGCTCGATTGCTCAGGTCTGGTTAAACTGATTAATTTCAGCTTGCTTGGCTTGCATATCTTTTCTGCAACACAAGTGGACAGCTCCGCCTACTGGCTATTTTAATCAATGCACTGCTTCTCAATGCTTTTCAGTAGCAGTCACATGATTGAAAAAAAAGGTTGTTATTCTGAAGCGGTGTAAATTGAACCGTTGTAAACCGAGGGCCATCTGTACTTGAATTAACAAACATGCTTCTAGTTAAAGAGATTGTATTGTGCAAGTTCACATGAAGCATATCTAAATATGCAACAGTCTTTTAAACAGTGTATTTATGTACTTAGAGAGCTATTGGTGCCTCTTATTGCTGGCAATGATTTACATGATACAAGGCACCAACATCTCTCTTGGGGCCTGATATTCAACACTTCACTGGCATGGAGAAAAATCATACAAAATCTTTGGGAATTTTTTTTATTGTAATGTAGGAGTCTCTGTTTCACATAAAGAGCACTACATAGCAACATAAACATGTTTTAAGTTACATTTTGTGATTCTACTTTTTTTTAAGGGCCTCGCCGACCCAATGAGACTTCATAGAATATCTCATGAGTTTTTGAATATCAGGCCCTGAGTAGAGACCTTGTTTAAAATGGTAGTGCATGAAGCATATTTAGATATGTTTCACATGCACAGTAAAAGCTAATACTAAAAACAGTGATAGCTTTTACTAGAAACTATGTGCAATGCATTGGTGTGCATTTCAGTTTGGGTTGGAATGTCCCTTTAACTATGCTTTAAACCCTCTTTGAGGGAATAAAACACATACTGTAGATATAGGCGCACATTTATGTAATAATATTTAACACATTAGAGCATTTTATCATTAGACTTTAATGTGCCTTTAAATGAAATAAAATATGGCTAAACGCTAACATGTGTATGTCATGAAGAGAATTACTTCTTATTACCACAGGGTCCCATGAAAAACCTTAGAGTGCAGAAACTGATTTCCAAAGTCACACAATACTGAGCGCACCAGTTTGTAGAAAATACATTCTTTACTCCCTATTCCTGGTAAATGTTTACTTTAATAGGATCCCTCTTTTCATTCCAAAAACTTGCCCCAGTGTTACTCTTTCTGCGTTTCAAACCTCACCAGCTCCTTGTTTCAATTTAAAGTTCTTGTTTTCCGTACATAACTTTCTCTCTCTGTCCCACATTAGCCCTGGCAGTTTAAGAAGTGGAAAATCCTCACTGTGCTTCTGGTATTGTTTGCATAGCTGACTGTTTTTTCAGGCTCAAAATTAAAGACATTCCTTTTTTTTTTTAATAGATCATTAAACAAGCATTTTGAACTCTTAGAATTAAATGTTCCAAAATAACTTTTGCATTATGGGATGAGCCAAGTCTACAAAAACAGATTATATATATAGACCATGTGCAGTAGATATTTGCCATTCCTTGCAGTGATTACTGCTTTGCATGATCTATATTACAATTAAGGCCTACAAGTGGCTCGCTTGTTCTTTATACTATTCACCAAAACTAAAGTACAGCAGATTTCATATCAGAGACATAAATTGTCATTTTACATACACTGTTGTCAGTAGTTTTATTGAGAGTGAAGTTGATACAAGCCAGAAAAATTAGTGGATGTTTTTCACATAAAAATAAATGAAACCAGATGTACAGATATAGGTAAATCTGTCTAGCGATATGTAGCTATAGCGGCATTCTTTTTACTAAAGGACTTTAGAAAATACATTCCTTTACACTGCTGATTTTAACCTTTTTTATTTTCTAAAGAACACCATAATAGTCTAAATATGGTCTTATCCTAAATTGACATAAACAAGTCAGCCTGCACAAATATTTAATGGGTCCTTCAAGCTCAAAATAAAAATGCTTTTGTTAAAACGTTTTATTTTTAACCTTTTAACGCCGTTATGCCGTTCTATTCCGTCATATTTACACTGGGCTTTAAAGCCGTTATGACGGAATAGAACGTCATATCAAACGGCTGTCCTGAAGCCTTCTGCGCTTCAAGGACTTGATCGCGGTCTGGAGGGCGTTCCTAGGGTTGTAGGGACGCCCCCCAGATGCGATCCAATAATTGAAATCTCGCGATCGTATGCACGATCGCGTAGTTTCAATTTGTCTACATCGGAACAGGTGTTCCGATGTAGACACTTTAACCCTGTCACGAAAGGGTTAAACACATTCTTTTATTTTATTATGAGTTTAAGCCATGCAAAAAATGCTTAGTCAATGATGTGCTCCAGATGAGGATATAGCTGGTGCGCAAATAAGAAGTAAGCATACATGCATATGCTCCAATCACTGGCTATATCATCATCTGTAGCAGAAAGGGGGTGTTTTACAAGGGAAATAGTGACTTCATGTTTAACCTTTTTAAACTCATAGTAAAAGAAAGGACTTTGTTTTAAAATAGAATGTTCTTACAAAATAGAACATTTTATTTTGCCACTACATTGTTTCTTTAAGTTACTCAGCTTTCGTATACTTCTTTAGTTAGTCTTGAATATGGCTGCTAGTAGTGTTATAAGATAGTTTCTCTTTTGAGAATGACCTATTTTCATTGTTCAGTGGTTTGTCTTGTTTATTTAGAGTAAAAAGTGACTATTTTTATTGTTTACATTTATTTAATATATTGCTTTATATAATTCTAAGGCATATAATTCTATATCCTAAATACTTTGTAAACAGGACATTCTTTGTTTTTTTTAAATGTAATTTTTATTGAGGTTTAGTTAAAGGCATACATAGATCATAATAGAAGATTCTTATGTCACATGAGAAAAGGCTTCAATGTTACAGGAGTAATAAAATAAACATGAAAGAGACGTATAGCCAACAATTTACATGACTTGCAAACATTGTACAGATAGGATGCTGATCTTTCAGGAACCTTCTATATGACACACTAGATTACTCTTGTGCCAACAAAAGTAACAGGAAATAATGAAGCGAAAGAAGGAAATTGTACCCAAGGAGACCACTTTTGGACCTCGATTTTTTAAATTTAACAGCAATTTTGTTCCTGAGGTCCCGAAGATTCATACAACATAGGACAGGAGGGATGTTAACTGGGAATAATAATGAATCCACAGGACTACTCATAAATTATGTAGATTACTAAAGTAGATAAGGGAAATGATATGAACTGAAATAAGCAAGTTGGATGGTCGCTTTTGAACCTGTACGTTTAGAGTAGTTAGTAATTGGTATTGTAAACAATAATAAAAGTAAATATATAGGTTTGCAGTGTAAATAATGTGGTAAAGTATGCAGGTATAAATAGGTAGATAGGTAGAGTATGACATAGGCAAGATAAGCCATATAGATAACCCTCCAACATTGGGAGGTATATTATAGGGGGGGTGGGGTGGTAAGTTAAATAAGGTTTATGCAATTTATGGGAAATACCATGGGTAGGGAGATAAGGGTAACGATGCAGGTCCAGCCTGCACTAGAAACCCATCCACAGCTGCTACGTGGCAATGCTGCAAATCACATCATAGCCCCAGCAGGCTCAAATAATAAACTATAGCACAGATTCTTAACTTCTATTTATATGGCTTTAGAGGTTATGCTGTAAGAAGGAAAGGAAACAAATATACATAGATAACCCGGTACAGTTAGCGGCATGTGAGGATTGAAAATAACCCCTTAACTTGAGATGTAATTAATCATGTTACGCATGGCTCACCACCTCGGCCGCCGGCAGCGTCACCATACAAGTCTAGTAAGCAGGGTTTGGAAAATTGCTCCATTTTAAGGGCTGGGCTTTGAGCAATGTTGAGCGTAATATAGTAGAGTAACAGTTACGCAATATCAAGTTAATGCGCTGATAATGAAAACATGTTTGTTCAGCCTAACTAATAACATGGCTTTTAAGAAGTAACTCAACTCCAAATAAATACTAACAACAATAGTACATAACAAACAGGGTCATCAACCATAGTTAAAGTACAGGTATAACAGGAGTATCTATACTAGTGCAATTGTATGTACACTACTATATATATTAGTATCTACACTAGTGTAATTGTATGTACACCACTATATATATTAGTATCTACACTAGTGTAATTGTATGTACACTACTATATATATTAGTATCTACACTAGTGTAATTGTATGTACACTACTATATATATTAGTATCTACACTAGTGTAATTGTATGTACACTACTATATATATTAGTATCTACACTAGTGTAATTGTATGTACACTACTATATATATTAGTATCTACACTAGTGTAATTGTATGTACACTACTATATATATTAGTATCTACACTAGTGTAATTGTATGTACACCACTATATATATTAGTATCTACACTAGTGTAATTGTATGTACACTACTATATATATTAGTATCTACACTAGTGTAATTGTATGTACAGTACTATATATATTAGTATCTACACTAGTGTAATTGTATGTACACTACTATATATATTAGTATCTACACTAGTGTAATTGTATGTACACCACTATATATATTAGTATCTACACTAGTGTAATTATATGTACACTACTATATATATTAGTATCTACACTAGTGTAATTGTATGTACACTACTATATATATTAGTATCTACACTAGTGTAATTGTATGTACACTACTATATATATTAGTATCTACACTAGTGTAATTGTATGTACACTACTATATATATTAGTATCTACACTAGTGTAATTGTATGTACACCACTATATATATTAGTATCTACACTAGTGTAATTGTATGTACACTACTATATATATTAGTATCTACACTAGTGTAATTGTATGTACACTACTATATATATTAGTATCTACACTAGTGTAATTGTATGTACACCACTATATATATATTAGTACAGTATAACATAATATGTACGTAGATGCGTGGGAATATGAGCCTCATGCTCTAGTTAGTGTGTTCCATGGGCAAAATTAAGCTATAGAAAGTTTACCTGCTGGGGAAACGAACCTGCACCTTACAGTTAACATCATAACAAACAGGGTCATCACCCATAGTTAAAATACAGGTATAACAGGTGTATCTATACTAGTGTAATTGTAAGTACACTGCTAAATATATTAGTACAGTATAGCATAATATGCACACAAATGTGTGGGAATTTGAGCCTCATGCTCTAATTAGTGTGTTACATGGGCAAAATTGAGCTATAGATAGGTTTCCTTCTGGGCAAACAAACCTGTACCTTACGGTTATCATCATGCTTGGGAGGCTGTACATATTTGGCTTATGATAGCAATAAAGATACACACTCTTATAATACACCTTATTGACATTGAGAGCACAAATATAACATTTTAAGAGACAGGCATAGTAGAAGGGAGAGGCTCAGGTCACAGTCACAGGAACGTGGGACAGTGTATAGTTTAAAAACTCAGAATGTCACTGCTACTGCAGGAGTGTCCCCCATTGTGAACGCTGAAGTGGTGACCATACTAACCCACGCCAGCTCTAATGTCCAAGGAAACACGCTGTGTTCGCAGAGCATTGTGTAGAGTGGGTCCCTTAAGTCTTCCCTCTGCTGCTACCTGGAATGAAAAGAGAGTTCCCAGTATTCCACCCCTCCACCAGGCCCCAAGCCGGGTAGGGAGCAATGTCGAGACCCAAAGTTTCAAGATAGTAAATTTATATAAAGAAATGTTCTATGTCCCTCTTCCGTTGAAATCTGCACCATTTTGTTCCAACTAAATTGAAGGTCCCCAATTAGCGTGGCGCTTATACTTCTCAAACATTGAATGTTATCATACAACCACGGTGTTCAGACACACAGATGATGCAGAAATGTAATTGCAGTCTTTTAGCTAGGTTAAACCTATACCGCATCTTTTAAAAATTAGTGTGACTGAAGCCGCTCTCCTGGCTATAAAGTCAGTGCATGGGTGATCTATGTTCCCCCAGACCCGCTCAAACATATGCTTCTGTAAGATCTTCTTACCAGACAGTGGCAACAGTGGATCTCTATGCGCGGGAGGTGTCAGGGCGATTGCTGGAGCGGTGCCGGCTGCTGCTTCTATGGCCCCCTGAATCGGTCTGACAGTCAGCCCAGCAGCTGGGCGTGCCGCGTTCACAGGGTTCACTGCCATGCCCCTCCGTGAGCCATGTAAGGCGGGTGGTGAGCACCGGGGGCCCAAGGCGTCATCCACTGGGTAAACATGTGTGCAGGCATGGTGTGAGGTGGTAGATAGTGCGGGGTCCGCATTGGACGAAGGGACCGCCATTTTGAGTGCTTGAGTAAATGCAGCTTGATAAGTATCCAGTAGCACTCCCAGCTCTCTGAAGATATATGCCACTTACGGCGGCTGTCATTCTTAAAGGCAATATAGCTACAAGTAGTCAAGTTATTTCTCCCGTTAGCTGTTTGCCACGTGCGCAGGAAAATGGCCCCCAGCCAGCATTCCAGTCAGGGAGACAAGCTTCAATGAGGCATATTTGCATCCGCGGAGTGCAGCCCTGCTTGATTTTAACTCTCTGAAGCTTCTACCTCTATAAATCTTGGCTGTTATTAAAATGAAGGAGCTGAAACGGTCTCCAAATTTGTTTTTTGTAGATAGTGTAGCCAGAGCTACCAGGAGATGCGACAGCTCAGCTCCAATGTTGGCTCCGCCCCCCTAAACAGGACGTTTTGATCAACCAGATAAGGAGTTTTTATGACAAGTAATTAAATATCTAGTTGTAGTAGCTATTCAGATAACACAAACTGAAACAAAGACCTTAAAGAGACATGAAACCCAATTTCTTTTCTTTCATGATTCATGATAGAGCATGCAATTTAAAAAAAAATCAAATTTTCTCCTATTATCGCATTTTCTTCTTTCTCTTGGTATCTTTTGTTGAAAAACAGGAATGTAATCTTAGGCGTGTGCAAGTGTCTGGAGCACTATATGGCAGCAGCTTTGCAAGAATGTTATCCATTTGCAAGAGCACTAGATGGCAGCCCTATTTCCTGCCACGTAGTTCTCCAGACACCTACCTATGTATCTCTTTAACAAAGAATACTATGGGAACAAAGCAAAGTTAATAGAAATAAATTGGAAACTTTTTTAAAAATGTATAGTCTGTCAAAATCACAAAAGTACATTTTTGTGCTTAATATCCCTTTAAATGTATATGAAACAGCGCTCCTTCTGTAAATAGAAATATATGTTAAATTAAAGTCAATATGAAAAGAAACAGATTGTGTTAAAAAAAACAACAAACAACTTACTTGTTTTCTTGAAAAATTAGCACTTAGAAATGATCAGTGTAGCTCCTGCCTACAGCTAAATAAGACATGCTAAAAACTTAAAGGGACATAATACTCATATGCTAAATCACTTGAAACTGATGCAATATTCTGTAACTGTAAAAAGCTGACAGGAAAATATCACCTGAGCTTCTCTATGTAAAAAAGGAAGATATTTTACCTCACAATCTCCTCAGCTCAGCAGAGTAAGTTCTGTGTAAAAAGTAATATGTCAGCTGCTGTACAGCATGTAAAAAAAAAATGAAGAAGAAAAGAACTTCAGCCAATCAGCATCAACAGTGCTGAGGTCATGAACTCTTTTACTGTGATCTCAAGAGATTTGACTTAAAGGGACACTGAACCCAAAAATTTTCTTTTGTGATTCAGATAGAGCATGCAATTTAAAGCAACTTTCTAATTTACTCCTATTATCAATTTTTCTTTGTTCTCTTGCTATCTTTATATGAAAAAGAAGGCACCTAAGCTTTTTTCTTGGTTCAGAACACTGGACAGCAGTTTTTGATTGGTGGATGAATTTATTCACCAATCAGCAAAGACAACCTAGGTTGTTCACCAAAAATGGGCCGGCATCTAAACTTACATTCTTGCATTTCAAATAAAGATACCAAAGAGAATAAAGAACATTTTATAATAGGAGTAAATTTGAAAGTTGCTTAAAATTCCATGCTCTATCTGAATCACAAAAGAAAAAAATTGGGTTCAGTGTCCCTTTAACTCTCATGAGATTTCATAGTAAACTTCCTTAAATTAAATAGGGAAAGAACATGAGTGTGCCTGAGGCTCACTCCCTTGCCTGACTGATTTGCTGCTTAAAGCCCTTTGCAATGTGGTTTGAATACTTAGGACATTTTGAGGCATCTTTCTTTTCTTTTTACAGCTATGCTGCATCACTTTCAAGTGTTTCAACATTTGGGTATCATGGTCCTTAAAGGTCCATGATAGTCAACTTGTATGTGTTTCTGTTACTCAATTATTATGTAAAGCTGAACCATTTATCTTATAAATTGTATTTATTAACATTTCCATAGAAGATTCTCTTTTGAATGAAGTACAAATCTGAATAAGTAATGAAAAATATTTTGTTATAAAGACCCAGTAGAACCATAATCTGAAGCAATTATTGGATCATGTTCTATTACCTTTCATGTACTGGAGAACCATACAAATCCTAAAGACATTTAAAGCTTTGCACACTACTTGTCTTCATCAGTCAGCCTCTAATTCTATTGGACAATGGAGTTTGGTAGCGGAATGCCAGTCTGATAGAAAGAAACAGGGAACATATGGGGATCTCAAGCTTCAAAGTAGATAGCAAGGTTAATGCATTAGCCAGCTTGAAACTGCACTACCATCCAATTCTGTGTTTAATGTAATTCGATTTCTTCAAGTCTCTGTAGAGATGTGCCCCTCAGCTTTTGTAATTTCATACAGTAGCAGGCAGAGCTGAGCATTCTTAGGACTTATGTTTCACTATATAGGCTGTGGAAGCGCCAAGATCACAATTAACATTATATATTCATGCGTCAGATCCATGTGTAAGTGATTACGGCTGCTACATAAAATCACCTACCTATACCTCACATAACACCAGGGGACTTGGAGACCCAGAAAGCATAATATGATAAATAGCATTGCTAGTATTCTAGTCTGGGAGAAATGAACGCATTGCATGTTAGGAGTGATTGGTCAGTGTTTCAGAATCCCTGCATTTGTTAACTACTTACAAGAGGCACCAAATCAATTTCATATTCTCAACTGGGAGTAGCCGCTGAGCACACAATCTGCCAACAAGGTTATTCACACCATTACTGCTACCATATTCTGTTTTTTTTTCTTAGTATTTCCTTGCTTCTTCCTCATATATATTAAGGAAACATAAAAGTGCAGAAAGAAAATGCTCTGTTGTATTTTTTTATTGCACATCATTTTATTATTGCTCTGTTCTTTGCATACACCTATGTGTTTAAGCGGTGTAAATGGGTTAAAGTCAACTCCAGAGCACCAATGCACTACTGGGAACAATGTGAATACATCTGGTAAGTTAATGACAACCAATCAGCAGCTAACTCCCTGTAATGCTTTGCTGCCCCTGGGACTGCTTAGGTATGCTTTTCAACAAAAAATATCAAGAGAACAAAGTAGTTTGGATAATAAAAGTAAACTGGAAATTTTCTTAAAATGTAAACCATAAATGTTTAAGTTTGAGTTTCCTGTCATTTTAAAGGGACATCAAAATTAAACTTTTATGACTGACATAGAGCTTGAAAATGAAAAAAAAATAATGTTTACTTCTATACAATTTACCTTTTTTTCTTTTGTTGAAACTTAGCTTCTTTTCCATGAGACCATACCCAGGTAGCCACAGGAGTGTGCACGTGTTTTGAGCAATATATGCTTAAGACATGTGCACACTCCTGAACCTACTTAGGTGGTATACTCTTCAAGTAACGATATCAAAAGAACAAAATACATTTTTATAATCTATGTAAATTGGAGAATTTTTTAGAATGGCACACTCTGAAACATGAAAGTTTAATTTTGAGGTTATTGTTTTGGGGTGGGACATATTTCTTAAAATATAGAATATTTATAAATAGACTTTATATTCAAATTATTTATTTGTTACATCTTAAAGAAGGCATTTCAAAATGTAGTTTAAATGTAGTCTTTTGTCAGGGTTGTGGTCACTTTTCTCTTTTTACTATCGAGCTCTAAGAGTAGTTCCTAAAAAACAGTGAGCATTAAAACAGCAGTATCAGTGAGCACCAAATGCATTTCTGTTAGCTTCAATATAACCATTTATCTATGCAAAATATTTTAACATCTTTAATTACTGTTCTTAAAGGGACACTAAACACTGAATACATTTCATGCACCTCCCTCTAATCCGGAAACCTAGGTTACACTGCAGGTATCTGAAGGAGAGTTGCTGCATATTTGCAAACAGGTCAGCACTGAACTGTAGTGATAGATTTCAAAATGACACTAGAGTTAGGTGGGGAATAACCTCAATAGTATGCTTATAAAATCTATTTAGTGTTTAATGTCCCTTTAATATGGTTGATTTACATTGTGTGAATACACTGTCCCTTTATTTTAATTTTAATTTTAACTTTTTTAAATTTTAACTTTTCTTTGTTGGATAAAAAAATATATATTTACAAACAGATGAAGTAAAATATATCTTGCGATTACATTTCGGAGTACAGCGGGTATTCATTTAAATATTAAGGCCTAAACAGCGAGTGCATCTGATGTAAATAGTCCATATGTGCTAAATAGTAACAGTCAACATAAATATAAACTTCTTTCAATTGTTGTACAGAAAGGAAAAAGGTTAGTCAAAACATTCAACAAAAATGAGGAAGGATCAAGAGTGAAGAGTGGTTCCCATTCAGGGAACACTGTCCCTTTATTTGCTTTTCTCGTTAAAGAATATCTTAATTTCTTATCACAACTAAAATTGGAAAATATATTATTGTTTGTGTTTTTTATAGCCATTAAATGTATATGCAGCCCTTAAGGCTTCTAAAATATTGATATGTGTGGCCCCCTCCATGTGTTTGGAAGTTGGCTGTCACTGATAAAACATGGATCTGTAAAACCGTTCATCTGTTTGCACCGTTTACAGAACATTTTACATTTTGGAGGCAGAAATAAAAAATACTAGAATATTTGGATAATTGATCTATTTATGGATAAACGTTTAAGATAGAGGCCTTAGATGAACAATAACTATGACAGAGATTTTGGTATCTCTATGTATCAGTGTAACTTCCTCCATATCGATTTGATGATGGCTATTGGAAATAATTAAACTTGTTTAATGTATTTTGATAATCTGACACTATATATGGACATGTGACCTTCTGTTTCAGGTACAGCAAATTATCTGCATATCGGGGAGGAAATGGATGGTGTTGACATGAGAGCAGAAGTGGGTCTACTTAGCAGAAATATTGTCATTCAGGGAGAGATGGAGAATAAATGTTACAACAACACTTTGTGTAAATATTTTGAATTTGACACGTTTGGAGGCCATGTCAAGGTAAGTGCTCCATGTTTAACCTACCTGTCATCTGCTTGAAACCACATATAAGGCTTGCTAGAAATATATAATTTGTGTTAAAGGGACAGTAAAGTCATAATTAGCTATTCATGATTTAGACAGAGCGTACGATTTTACACAACTTTCCAATTTACTTCTATTGTTTAATTTGCTTCCTTTTCTTGTAATATTTTGCTGAAAGGTTTATATAGGTAAGCTCAGGAGAAGCAACAAACCTAGGTTCTAGCTGCTGATTGGTGGCTGCATATATATATATATATATATATATATAGTTAGTCTATGTTTTTGTGATATCTGCATCTAAATGGGGGATTTTATTGAGAAAAAATGAATGTTATAGTTTTGTCTCATTTTCATGCTTGTTCATGGCATAGGTGTGGGAAAAAGCCCAAAGTAACCATGATGAGAAAATGTGTATAGCTCATTGTTACTCAGGACATTAGACAACTTGTTTTTATTTTAATATTTATATAGAATGTTTATAGGCTTTAAAAAAAAAATTCTTCCCTTCTGGGAAAATCCAGAATCTTTATCATTAATGAAAGATGCAAAAAACCGAATGTGTAGTTAATAATTCCATACTCATTCAGTACAGTGATATAGGAATTCATGGAGCATAATGATCATATTGGACCCTTTACCATTACAGGTTGGTTTTGGCTTCAAGGCAGTTCATATTGAGGGGGCTGAGCTGAAGCACATGGGACAGCAGATAATGGGACATTACCCAATACACTTCCATACAGCGGGAGATGTTGACGAAAAGGGAGGGTATTTCCCACCCACCTACGTAAAGGATGTCTCTATTCATCATTCCTTCTCTCGATGCATTACTGTCCATGGTTCTAATGGATTACTGGTACGAACTATCATGAACTCACTCATGGCTAAATATAGACCTTCACTCTTTAATACGATTTAATAGTAAATCTTAGTACATGGTAGGTAAATATGTGCCTATTCACTGGTTTACCCAACATGCTTAGGTAAAGATTTCATGAATTCCCATACTCAAATATAGGAAAGAAAACATCTAGTTATTATGCTTGTTACATGCAAATATTTGAAAAGCAGTTTTTTAGTGCAGCCAAAACTCTTTTAGCAATCACTATACTGTACTTGTAATGGATAGTGCAGGGGGCATTATTAGCATGCTCAGTCATTGTGCTCATATTACATATGGTGAGTTAAGTGTTGGTCTGGAGGATAATCCAAAATTCCGATTAACAATTTAACACTTTTTTGAGACATGAGAAAAAAACATTATTATTAATATTATAGCACAGAACTACATGAAGAACTCCTCTACCTGCGCACCATCTGCTTAGCGCTCGAGCGATATCCAGCATGAATTTTACTGTGTGCCCACATAGAAGTCTATTATGTGAGGGATTTTGCATGGCCACACTATCAGACATGTAGATGTTAGCACTATCATTTGAACAATAAAAAAATAACTTTGGTCTTGTAATATTAGTGCAAACATAGAAGCTCTATTGATTGCGCTCAAGCGATATTGATTGCGCTCAAGCAATAGTGCTAACATTTTTGCTTCACTTGTTATCTTGACTTTTACGTGCAATTAACCTTTTCCTAGGACATACATAGAAATGTGTTTATGTGTGACAGCAAACTTGTTGGACATAAAATAATAGTCCATTTTGTACAGGTGAAGGATGTGGTGGGTTATGACACTCTGGGACACTGTTTCTTCACTGAGGATGGGCCTGAGGAACGGAATACTTTTGATCACTGCCTGGGACTTCTCACTAAATCTGGAACTCTACTGCCATCTGACCGAGATAACAGAATGTGCAAAACCATTACTGAAGGTGCCTTTCCTGGATATGTTGCCAAACCGAGGCAGGACTGCAAGTAAGTGCCACAAATCTCTATAAAACCCTATAATATCTATCTACCTACAGTATCTATCTATCTACAGTATCTATCTGTATATCTGTCTGTCTCTCTGTATATCTGTCTATCTTTCTATCTATCTCTATAGTCTTCTGAGTGTGCTATATTAGAGACAAATTGATTGTGTTTGTACAAATCTACTTATATTTTGCATCAAACATAGCCATTTTTTTTAAAAAAAAATATTCATTACAAGTAGCCAATAACTGTGCATATTATTGTATAAATTCTAAAAAGAATGGGCTACTTGAGTATTACCATCAGCTGTGCTATTCTTTGCAGTGTATTCACTAAACAAAGGACAGATTACTGGTATTTAGTGAAAGGATGCAGAGAATAACAAAGAGAATATAGAGTCTCTCATTCTACAGAATTGTTTAGCAAAATATAACAGCATGTGGTATGTATAAATTATAATATGAAGCATAAACTTGCTAGAATTTAAACAATTATTACTTTAAAATATGTACAGGTGGCCCTCGGTTTAAGCCGGTTCAATTTGCACCGTTTCAGAATAACAACCTTTTTTTTTCAGTCATGTGACTGCTATTGAAAAGTATTGAAAAGCAGTGCACTAATTAAAATAGCCAGTAGGTGGAGCTGTCCGCTTGTGTTGCAGCAAAGTTATGCAAGCTTAGCAGACTGAAATTAATCTGTGTACACAGAACAGACCTTAGCTATAGAGCAGCTTTCAAAGCAACAAGATCTAGCAGCAACTTCCCTATTATCTTCCTGTCCAGCTGCTTGAGGCGAGGGTGCCTAACTGCTTAATCAGTCCAGATTGATATGCATAGAATAGGTGCAGACCAAATATTATCTAACATGCTAACAATGCAGAGAACTGTTTGCAGAAAAATGCAAGTAAAAAAAATGTTTTTGTTCATTAAACTTAGTTTAATTATATATTCTGTGTTGTGTGATTATTTAATTAGGTTTATAATGCTGTTTAGCATTTAAAGTCTTCATTTCAAAGCGTTAAAAATAATGTATTAGGTGTTACTTATATCAATTTTGAGAGGGGCCTGGAACCTAACTCCCTCACTTCCCATTGACTTACATTATAAACTGGGTTTCAATTTACAACGGTTTCGATTTACAACCATTCCTTCTGGAACCTAACCCCGGCGTAAACTGAGGGCTACCTGTACATAACAGTTAAATTTGTATTTCGTTGTTGCATTACACTTCATTTATTTTTCTTGTGAAGTCTTTTTTTATTCTATTAAATTGAATAATTTTATTTAGTTTCAGTAAGCACTAATTTGTCACATTTTTTTCATCAACCCCTTACAGAGCAATGCTAACTATAAAATGAAATTTCAGATATGCACTGTTGGGTTTACAAAACATGTATTAAAAGACATATTAGTTCAATGATAAATTCTTTCATTTGTAAGAGCATTTTGTATTATTGCATTAATGCTCCTAAGTAACTCTATTCTCAATCCCTGCAAACGGGTTAAACACAGTGATAAAGTCCCACTTAGGAGCCACACTGTATTGCTGCTCCTAAACAGAATATGGCAGGTGAGCCAATAATAAGCACCAATCACTTGCTGTGTCCTTTTCAGGACTGGCTCAACAGCCCTCCTGCTGTGGGAGCTAAACTATGGGGTCGATCACAATCCTTTAGAAAAATGTATCTAATGATTTTGAGCAGAAAATGGAGATTTTTGTAGATAAATAATTTGATACAATTTTCTTAAAGGGACAGTGTAAACCAATTTTTATATAACTGCATGTAATATACACTACTATAAAGAAATATATGCACAGATCCTGATCTAAAAATCCAATATAAAATATTTAAAAACTTACTTAGAAGTTCACAGTTTAGCACTGTTGAAGAGGTTAGGCTGGGCACCCACTGAAAGGGGCTGAGAGCAGATCCTCCCCCGCATATGAAAAGAGAGATAACATAAACTGGAGCCAAAAGGAGTCTGTAAACACATGTATAAATCTGACACTATAGGGCTTGGTTAGGAGTCTGAAAATCAGCACAATGTTCTTAAAGTGAAAGTAAATTTGAAGATCCTGGAATAACGCTATGCATTCACCTAGTAGCAAACTATCTAGTCGCTAACTTTTTTTTAAAATATTTGTGACTAGTTTCTAAATATTTATGTTTTATATATCCTACCGTTTGTGATGTTCCTCCACCCCCTGTTTATTTTCTGCTTTTGGTGTGTTACACGTAAGAGCAGTCCCATCCACTCTATATGTAGTGTTCCCTGCTCGCTTTCGTGAACAGAGCTTGTGGGCCCCTGTTTCTGGCGAGTCGTCAGACTCGCCAGAAATGCTGCTCCATAACCCTGTCCGGCTGCTCTGAGCAGACGGACAGACATCGCCGCAAATCAACCCGATCTAGTACGATCGGGTTGATTGACACCCCCTGCTGGTGGCCGATTGGCCGCGAGTCTGCAGGGGGCAGCGTTGAACCAGCAGCTCTTGTGAGCTGCTGGTGCAATGTTCAATGCAGAGAGTGTATTGCTCTCCGCATTTAGCGAGGTGTTGCGGACCTGATCCGCACTACCTTTTGTAAATAGGGGCCCATGTGTTTAATTCCTTTGTGAGGTTAAACACAGTAACAAGTAACATTAGTGCAATAATAAAATAAAATGTGTATTTTATTATTGCACTAAATGTCTCTTTAATATGCATTTGGCTTAAGTATATCAACCAAATTACATCACAGCGATATTTGACAGCTGGTGCAGGCTTTGGGGTGGTTTGTCTTTTCTACACAGAGACAATGTAAAATATCCATCTAATATCGCTAAATATTTGTTTTATACACAGTGCTGTCTCCACTTTCTGGATGGCCAATCCTAACAACAATCTCATTAACTGCTCAGCGGCTGGATCAGAAGTAAGTAAAACATATAGACAATCTCACAATGGGAGAGGTTGGCCTAGCTGAGCTGACTGTAGAGCACAAGAGGGCGATTCTTTTACATTACTTTGCTCTCAAACTGCCATCATTTACACATCTATCTGGAATCATTTACCCAATACGCTGCACTGTGAACTCCTACCAAGAATGGATTTACTGAAGCAGGTCAAATAATTAGAGGCTCCATTACATTTCATAATTCTCACCTTGATGTTTTGGCCACAATAGCTCTGTTTTTATGGTCATCAAGGAGATGAGAAAGCCCTGTATGGTCCTAAAGTGCATACAAGCATGGAGATTTCACACACACCATAATCTCAGACATTCTTTAGTATAACAGTTTACTGCTGTGGAACCTCAATAGAAGACTTTAATGTGGCTCATTCATATGGTTGCACTATAGTAAAGAAGTGTAAGAGAATAAAAGTTTTATGATTAGGGTACAGGAAAATCTAGTTATTTGAAGTCTTCTGAGTGTAAATGCTTTTGAAATAAAGAAAATGGAGCCAGGAAAAATATTAAGCTTTTTTTTTCTTTTTACTTTTATTTACAGGAAACAGGTTTCTGGTTTGTGTTCCACCATGTGCCCACAGGACCATCTAAAGGGCTCTATCCTCCAGGGCATTCTGAGCTCACACCCCTAGGGAAATTCCAGAACAATCGAGCTCATTCAAACTACAGGGTGAGTGGAATGAAAAGCACAGGATTCAAGAGATATGTGTGCATGTGTATATGTGTGTGTGCATGCTGCATGTGTTTATATGTTTGTGTGTGCATGCCTGCATGTGTATGCCTGTGTGTATATGTGTGTGCGGATGCCTGCATGTGTGTGCCTGTGTGTATATGTGTGTGTGCATGCTGCATGTGTTTATATGTTTGTGTGTGCATGCCTGCATGTGTGTGTCTGTGTGTATATGTGGGTGTGGGTGTATGCCTGTGTGTATGCCCTCATGTGTGTGCATGCCTGCATGTGTGTGTACATGCCTGCATATGTGTGTGTGTGTATATGTGAGTGTGCATGCCTGCATCTGTGTGCTTGTGTGTAAATGTGTGTATATGTGAGTGTGTGCAAGACTTCATGTGTGTGCCTGACTGTGTGTATATGTGTGTGTATATGTGTTTGTGCATGCCTGCATGTGTGTGCATGTGTGTGCCTGTGTGTATGTGTGTGTGCCTGTGTGTATGTGTATGTATGTGTGCAAGCCTGCATGTGTGTGCCTGTGTGTATATGTGAGTGTGTGCATGCCTGCATGCATGTGCCTGTGTGCCTGTGTGTATATGTGTGTGTGTGCCTGTGTGTATATGTGTGTTTGCATGCCTGTATGTGTATGCCTGTGTGTGTGTGTCTGTGTGTATATGTGTTTGTGCATGTCTGCATGTGTGTGTCTGTGTGTGTGTATGTGTGTGTATGTATGTGTGTGTGTGTGCCTGTGAGTATATATGTGTGTGCATTCCAAAAATATAAAAAATTATAATTAGTGCGCCAATGGTCATATAACTTCTATAAATATAAATATAAAATATATAAAAATTCGATCATTAGACAATAGTGACAAAACTGGAACCAAGTTGGAACCAGATAGGGTGACTCCTAGGTCGATACTAAAAGGACAATAAGTGATAGTATGTTAATATTGTCTTACAAAATTCTCCTTATCGAAAAAGGGGTAATAGCAATAAAATACACAATAAAAGTCATAATCTGGACACAATGATATTGGAGATATATAAATGAGATAGTCCCAAAAACAAAGTTCTATTGAATACAAATATAGTAGGCGTGATATCCAAATCACAGGTGGCAAGCAGCTTCTTCAAACGATCCCTGTTGGTGACCCAGGGGTAGAGACTAGATAGAAAAAGAGATAAAAGAAGGCGCCAACATAGTGCGGTTACCAATGGGATGGGACACGCAGTGCAAGTAATACAATATACTCACAGGATATAGGACACTTGAAAAGTGTCACAAGTGCCTCCTGGACCCTCAGAGTCGTCCAGCTAACTCCCACTCCACTGTGGTAGTAAGATTCCACTCGTCTCTGTAGGTTGTGATGGCTCCGCTGATGGTTTCAACTGCAGACTGTGTTCCACAGGGACAGACTTCAGATCCACTCAGATCAGAATATACAGATACGGTCCATGCTCTCCAGAGAGGAGTCAAACAGCAAGGCAAATTAAAAGTTGATGATGTGGTGGTAAAATCAAATTTTACCAGTGCTGATATAAATGAAAGTTCGTGGCTACAATCTTAAAATAAATAAGACTTTAATGGCACAACGTTTCTCGGTCTGTACGTGACCGTTTTCCTCAGGTGCATAAGTGTATCTTATGCACCTGAGGAAACGGTCACGTACAGACCGAGAAACGTTGTGCCATTAAAGTCTTATTTATTTTAAGATTTTAGCCACGAACTTTCATTTATATCAGCACTGGTAAAATTCGATTTTACCACCACATCATCAACTTTTAATTTGCCTTGCTGTTTGACTCCTCTCTGGAGAGCACGGACCGTATCTGTATATTCTGATCTGAGTGGATCTGAAGTCTGTCCCTGTGGAACACAGTCTGCAGTTGAAACCATCAGCGGAGCCATCACAACCGACAGAGACGAGTGGAATCTTACTACCACAGTGGAGTGGGAGTTAGCTGGACGACTCTGAGGGTCCAGGAGGCACTTGTGACACTTTTCAAGTGTCCTATATCCTGTGAGTATATTGTATTACTTGCACTGCGTGTCCCATCCCATTGGTAACCGCACTATGTTGGCGCCTTCTTTTATCTCTTTTTCTTTTTATATGTGTGTGCATGCCTAAATGTGTGTGCCTGTGTGTATATTTATGTGTGCATGTCTATATGTGTGTGCCTGTGTGTATTTGTGTGTATATCACAATAGATAGATAGATAGATAGATAGATAGATAGATAGATAGACAGACAGACAATTGATTAATAGATAATTGATTGATAGATAGACAGATACATGTTTATCTAGTTCTGTATTTAAATGTTATACATGTTTGTTCAGGCTGGCATGATCATAGACAACGGAGTTAAAACAACTGAGGCAAATGATAAGGATAAGAGACCAATCCTGACCCTAATTGGAGCAAGGTAACCACATATTTAAACTATAGTTCCCTTTGTTTACATTGCCAGGATTCTATCTGAAAGACAAGAGCAGAACCTCGCAGAAGGTGACCTGTCCACATCTAAATGTAATCTTTTTTTCTCCATCAATGTATTTTGACGGGGTCTTGCAATGGCAATAGTGGCAATAGGAGAAGCAAACAAAAAAAAACCCGTTGGTTGTGATAGTTTTAATAAGTGTTACGTTGAAAACAATTTTCAATTCAATTGGCCATTATAATTAAAAACTTACATGCTCTAATCCATTAGATCTTGTAATTTAAAGACTATTGATCCCAGACTACTGCAGGGGTTTAGCACACAGTATTACATGGTCGATGGTTTTAAAATGGCACTTTGAAAGCATACATAGCTTTGTTTGGTATATTAGGGGACTATATATATATATATATATATATATATATATATATATATATATATATATATATATATATATATATATATATATATATATAAAAGTGTGCTTGCATCACACACACAAGGATAGATAGATCTATCTGTCTATCTATCTATCTATCTGCTTACATCACACACACAAGGATTTATATATATATATATATATATATATATATATATATATATATATATATATATATATATATATATATATATATATATATATACAGTATGTGCTTACATCCCACTCACAAGGAACTATATACTGTATACAGTATATTTCTTTGTTGCATCTATTCACTATCACTTTAATGGCCATATGCATTTCCTTCTTTACTTCAAAAGCAAAACAGCTTTACTTTAAAGGGATAGTAAAGTCAAAATTAAACTTCCATGATTCTTGCAAATATCTGGTTGTTACAAAATACTGTATATAATATATGATAGATTTCATGAAAATTGTTATAATTTAAAAATATAGATAATCCCTTTATTACCCATTCCCCAGTTTTGCATATCCAACACTTTTTATCTATATCATTACCTGTATCTGAGCCCCTGCAGACTGTCCCTTATCTCTGTGCCTTTTACAATATTGCATTTTAGCCAATTAGTGCTGGTTCTTGTGAACCCATTATAATTTTCCAGGGAAATAAGCACGTTATTTATATGGCACGAATGAACTAGCACTATAGTGCAAGATTGTAAAAAGCTAAATAAAAAAAGCATTGAGGTAAGGGGCGGCCTGCAGGTGCTTTGACATGGGCAATGTTAGAGGTAACTAAGTATATTAATATAACAATTTTGGTTATTCAAAGCTGGGTAGTAAAGGCAATATCTATCTTTTTAAACAATAAACAATAACAGCATTTATTAAGCAAATTTTGAGCAAAACATTTGAAAAAAACATTTCAAATGTATCAGTACATGTAATAAGAGATTTGGTGAGTAGAAATAATGTTACTAGTTTACAAGAATTTGTCTTTTGTAACTGTGCAATGGTTAATTTCTCTTTAACTGTAGAACGTTTTTTTCTCCCTACTCTTGTCCCACAGATATGGCCCACATCAAGATGCAGATCCTTCCAAGCCAAGAGTACCTGCAATAATTCAACATTTTATTGCCTACAAGAACCAAGATCATGGAGCCTGGCTGCGTGGAGGAGATGTTTGGCTGGATAATTGCCAGTAAGCCCAGCATTTTATAGCCTGAGATATAAAATATTGTGTTTATTGTACAAGAATTACAGGTTTGTTTTTAATAGCTATTGGCAGCTGGAATTGAATTTAAAAAAATCAGATTAAAGTCAAAAGTAAAAAAAAATAATTAAACTGTTCTTTCTGCTGCCCTTGATATTGCTATATTTTTTTATCAGAGGGACCAGTAGCTACAATTAGTCCCCTGAAAGGAACGATATCATCTATAAAATACTAGCACTTATTATGCATATATGTTTATAAAGAAATGTGGGTTAATCATGTTTACAATTTGACAGTCATTATCATTTATTTAAATAGAGGAGTGCCAATCATATTGAGTTTTCCAAATTACCTCTACTTAAAGGGAACCTAAAGTCAAAACTAACCTTTCAAGATTCAGAGTATGAAAAAAAAATCAATTTCTCTTGTAAGATGTATCGAGTCCACGGATTCATCCATACTTGTGGGATATTCTCCTTCCCAACAGCTAGTGGCAGAGAGAGCACCCACAGCAGAGCTGTCTATATAGCTCCTCCCTTAGCTCCACCCCCCAGTCATTCTCTCTGCCTGCTTAACTGCTAGGAAGGGCAAAGTGAGTGTGGTGACAAAAATGTTAAGTTTTTATTTTCTCAAGCAAAAGTTTGTTATTTTAAATGGTACCAGTGTGTACTATCTACTCTCTGGCAGAAAAGGGATGAAGATTTCTGCAAGGAGGATGATGATCTTAGCATTTTGTAACTAAGATCCACTGCTGTTCTCACAAGGGCTGAAGAGTACAGGAAAACTTCAGTTGGGGGAACAGTTTGCAGGCTAAACTGCATTAAGGTATGTTCAGTCTATTTTTTTCTAGACATGCTGTGTTATTTCTAGAAAAGGCTGGCAATATCCCCATGAGGGAAAGGTAAGCTGTATTCAGTAAAAGAGGAATCCAAGCTTGCATAAAGGGCTCATAGTTACTGGTGACACTGATAGGAAAAAACGTATTGGTTCAATATGCAAATATAACGTTTTTTGAGGGACTTTAAGGGGTCTTTGTGGCTTATTTAAGGGTTATTAACCCACATGGCTAGTTTAAGAAACACTCTGTGGTGTTTCTTTTAGGCCCCATAACATCGAGTGAGGTGGGAGGGGCCTATTTTCAGTTGCACAATTTTATTTACCTCAGAAGCATCCAGCTACTTCTCCAGAGATTCCTGCTGTATTTGAGGGCTGTAAAGAGGTTTTTTCCCCCACAAATCGTTCCTAAAGGGCAGGTAGGGCAAGGTGCTGAACGTTATTTTACCGGTTTTGAAGTTTTTTCAATCCGGTTTTTACATTAAGGGGTTAATTGTTTATTTGCATAGTGGTGCAAAGTTACTAAGGCTTTATGATGCTACTGTAAAAAAATTGTTGTGTTTACTGCTTTTTTACACTGTTTTGCAGAGTTTGTGCAGCTTTTTTTCTCTTAAAGGCACAGTACCGTTTTTGTTTAAAGTGTTATTTACTTTGATTAAAGTGTTTTCCAAGCTTGCTTGTTACATTACTAGCCTGTTTAACATGTCTGACACCAAGGAAAATCATTGTTCTATGTGTTTAGAAGCCATTGTGGAACCCCCTCTTAGAATGTGTCCCACTTGCACTGATATGTCTATAAATTATAAAGAGCATATTTTAGCACTTAAAAATATTGCAATAGATGATTCTCAGTTAGAAGGAAATGAGGGTTTAGCATCTAGCTCTCCCCAAGTGTCACAACCAGTAACGCCCGCACAAGTGACGCCAAGTACCTCTAGTGTGTCTAATTCATTTACTTTACAAGACATGGCTCACAGAGGTTTTATCTAAACTGCCTGGTTTACAAGGAAAGCGTGACAGCTCTGGGTTAAGAACAAATGCTGAGCCGTCTGACGCTTTAGTATCCGTATCCGATATACCCTCACAATGTTCTGAAGTAGGGGTAAGGGATTTGTTATCTGAGGGAGAGATTTCTGATTCAGGAAAGACGCTCCCTCAGACAGATTCTGATATGACGGCATTTAAATTTAAGCTTGAACACCTCCGCTTATTGCTCAAGGAGGTATTAGCTACTCTAGACAATTGTGACCCTATAGTGAAATTGTGTAAAATGGACAGATACTTAGAGGTTCCTGTTTACACTGATGTTTTTCCAGTCCCTAAGAGGATTGTGACTATTGTTACAAAGGAGTGGGATAGACCAGGTATTCCGTTCGCTCCCCCTCCTGTTTTTAAGAAAATGTTTTCCATATCTGACACCATACAGGACTCGTGGCAGACTGTTCCTAAGGTGGAGGGAGCTATTTCTACTCTTGCTAAGCGTACAACTATACCTATCGAAGACAGTTGTGCTTTCATAGATCCTATGGATAAAAAATTAGAGGGTCTCCTAAAGAAAATTTTTGTTCATCAAGGTTTTCTTCTCCAACTTATTGCATGCATTGTTCCTGTAACTACTGCAGCTGCTTTCTGGTTTGAGGCTCTAGAAGAGTTTTTTCAGGTGGAGACTCCATTAGAGGATATTATGGATAGAATTAAGGCCCTTAAGTTGGCTAATTCTTTCATTACAGATGCCGCTTTCCAAATGGCTAAATTAGCGGCAAAGAATTCAGGTTTTGCCATTTTAGCACGCAGGGCGTTATGGCTTAAGTCCTGGTCTGCTGATGTGTCATCAAAATCTAAATTGTTGAACATCCCTTTCAAAGGAAAGACCCTATTCGGGTCTGCACTGAAAGAAATTATTTCAGACATCACTGGAGGGAAAGGCCATGCCCTCCCTCAGGATAAAACAAATAAGATGAGGACCAAACAAAATAATTTTCGTTCCTTTCGGAAATTCAAGGGTGGTCCCGCTTCAGCTTCCCCTGCAGCAAAGCAAGAGGGGAATTCTGTCCAATCCAAATCAGTCTGGAGACCTAACCAGGGTTGGAACAAAGGTAAACAGGCCAAGAAGCCTGCTGCTGCTCTAAGACAGCATGAAAGGGTAGCCCCCGATTCGGGACCAGATCTAGTAGGGGGCAGACTCTCTCTCTTTGCTCAGGCTTGGGCAAGAGATGTTCACGATTCCTGGGCTTTAGAAATTGTGTCCCAAGGATATCTTCTGGACTTCAAAGACTCCCCCCCAAGGGGGAGATTTCACATTTCTCAATTGTCTGCAAACCAGACAAAGAGAGAGGCGTTCTTACGCTGTGTAGAAGACCTACATACCATGGGAGTGATCCGCCCAGTTCCAAGAGCGGAACAAGGGCTAGGTTTTTACTCCAACCTGTTTGTGGTTCCCAATAAAGAGGGAACTTTCAGACCAATCTTGGATCTCAAAATTCTAAACAAATTCCTCAGAGTACCATCTTTCAGGATGGAGACTATTCGGACTATTCTTCCTCTGATCCAGGAGGGTCAATATATGACTACCGTGGATTTAAAGGATGCGTATCTACACATCCCTATTCACAGAGATCATCATCAATTCCTCAGATTCGCCTTTTGGACAGGCATTACCAGTTTGTGGCCCTTCCCTTCGGGTTGGCCACGGCTCCCAGAATTTTCACAAAGGTGCTAGGGTCCCTTTTGGCGGTTCTAAGACCACGGGGTATAGCAGTGGCGCCTTATCTAGACGACATCTTAATTCAGGCGTCGACTTTCCAGCTAGTCAAGTCTCACACGGACATCATGTTGGCTTTTCTGAGATCTCACGGGTGGAAGGTGAACATAAAAAAGAGTTCTCTCATCCCTCTCACAAGAGTTTCCTTCCTAGCTATGGGGCACACCAGAATTGGATCTGATGGCATCCCGACAGAACACCAAACTTCCTCGTTATGGGTCCAGGTCCCGGGATCCCCAGGCGGTACTGATAGATGCTCTAGCAGTGCTCTGGTCCTTCAATCTGGCTTATGTATTTCCACCATTCCTCTCCTCCCACGTCTGGTTGCCAGAATCAAGCAGGAGAGAGCTTTGGTGATTCTGATAGCGCCTGCAAGGCTACGCAGGACTTGGTATGCAGACCTGGTGGACATGTCATCTGTTCCACCGTGGACTCTGCCAATGAGGCAGGACCTTCTAATCCAAGG
This sequence comes from Bombina bombina, assembly GCF_027579735.1. Classification (NCBI taxonomy): domain Eukaryota; kingdom Metazoa; phylum Chordata; class Amphibia; order Anura; family Bombinatoridae; genus Bombina; species Bombina bombina. The sequence goes on from NC_069504.1 coordinate 647,210,087, forward strand.
TCCGTTCAAGCATCCAAATCTAATTTCTCTGCGTCTGACTGCTTGGAGATTGAACGCCTGATTCTATCAAAGCGTGGTTTCTATCAAAGAGTCGGTCATTGATACCCTGATTCAGGCTAGAAAGCCTGTTACCAGGAAAATCTATCATAAGATTTGGCGCAAATATCTTTGTTGGTGTGAATCCAAGGGTTACTCATGGAGTAAGATTAGGATTCCTAGAATTTTGTCCTTTCTCCAAGAAGGATTGGAGAAAGGATTATCAGCTAGTTCCTTAAAGGGACAAATATCTGCTCTGTCTATTCTTTTACACAAACGTCTGGCAGATGTTCCAGACGTTCAAGCATTTAGTCAGGCCTTGGTCAGGATCAAGCCTGTATTTAAACCTGTTGCTCCGCCATGGAGCCTAAACTTGGTTCTTAAAGTTCTTCAAGGGGTTCCGTTTGAACCTATGCATTGCATAAATATTAAGCTTCTATCTTGGAAAGTTTTGTTTTTAGTAGCTATCTCTTTGTCTCGAAGAGTTTCTGAGTTATCTGCTTACAGTGTGACTCACCTTATCTTGTTTTCCATGCAGATAAGGTGGTTTTACGTACCAAACCTGGATTCCTTCCTAAGGTTGTTTCAAATAGGAATACCAATCAGGAAATTCTTGTTCCTTCGCTGTGTCCTAATCCTCCTTCAAAGAAGGAACGTCTGTTGCACAATCTTGATGTGGTTCGTGCTTTATAGTTCTACTTACAAGCAACCAAAGATTTCCGTCAAACATCTTCATTGTTTGTTGTCTATTCTGGTAAGCGGAGAGGTCAAAAGGCTGCGGCTACCTCTCTTTCTTTTTAGCTGAAAAGCATCATTCGTATGGCTTATGAGACTGCTGGCCAGCAGCCTCCTGAAAGAATTACTACTCATTCTACTAGAGCAGTGGCTTCCACATGGGCTTTTAAAAATGAGGCTTCTGTTGAACAGATTTGTAACGCGGCGACTTGGTCTTCGCTTCATACTTTTTCCAAATTTTATAAATTTGATACTTTTGCTTCTTCGGAGGCTATTTTTGGGAGAAAGGTTCTACAAGCAGTGGTGCCTTCCGTTTAAGGTACCTGTCTTGTCCCCCCCTTCATCCGTGTCCTAAAGCTTTGGTATTGGTATCCCACAAGTAATGGATGAATCCGTGGGCTCGATAGATCTTACAAGAGAAAACAGAATTTATGCTTACCTGATAAATTTCTTTCTCTTGTGATGTATCGAGTCCACGGCCCGCCCTGTCTATTTAAGATAGGTAGTATATTTTTATTTTAAAAACTTCAGTCACCACTGCACCCTATAGTTTCTCCTTTTTCTTCCTAGCCTTCGGTCGAATGACTGGGGGGTGGAGCTAAGGGAGGAGCTATATAGACAGCTCTGGTGTGGGTGCTCTCTCTGCCAATTCCTGTTGGGAAGGAGAATATCCCACAAGTATGGATGAATCCGTGGACTCGATACATTACAAGAGAAAGAAATTTATCAGGTTAGCATAAATTCTGTTTTTACTTCCATTATCAGTTTTTGCTCAGTCATTTATATGCACACTTTCCGAGGCACCAGCTCCTACTGAGCATGTGCAAGAGTTTACAGTGTACACATATGAGTCAGTAATTGACTGATGGCTGTCACATGGTACAGTGGGCAGGGAAATAAAAGCAATCTTTCTTAGAGCAAAATCTACAGATAATTTGAAATTCATAGTAAGTGCTATTGCATTGACTTTTTATTATGCATCTGTGGATTATGCAATTCTACTACATTTAATTAACATTAAGATTTATTATATTTGGTTAGTTACATATAGGGTTGCCATTTTGCCGCTTTAAGGGAGGAACAGCCCCTAACATATGTATTTTTCATAAGTGTCCTACTTTAAATGTGGCAACCCTAGTTATATAGTTTACTATGATGATGATAATTATTATTATTAGTTTTCACAATACCTCAGCTTATTCTGAAGTACTAATTTTGGAATTAAAGGTCTTATGTGGCCTATCTGAGTACCAAATATGACATTTACAGTAAATTATTTCTCCACCACTGTGATGTGAGAACATCTGGTCTCCAATTTGTTGCTCTATTGTAGGACCAATATCAATTTGCATTTAGTGATCTGGCTATTGTGATAGATCATCTACGTTATCCTTTATTTTTACTCTAAAAATATTTCCAGTATAAAATTATTGTATTATCCATTATTATAATGCTTGGATAAAGATCTCTATAAATAATATTCATAACGTAAATCTATTGTAATTTGTTTAACAACTTTCTTTGCAGATTTGCTGATAATGGAATAGGCTTGACTCTTGCCAGGTACTTGACATATATCTTTTTTTAAAAGACCATGAGATTCTACATAAATTTATCATTCTAAGTTTTCTATTCTCAATCTTTATTTCAGTGGAGGGACTTTTCCAGATGATGATGGTTCGAAGCAAGAAATTAAGAACAGCATTTTTGTTGGCGAGAGTAATAATGTGGGGACAGAAACATTTGACAACTCGGTTTGGGGACCTGGAGGACTTGACCACAGTGGGAGAACTCTCCCAAGAGGCCAGTAAGTTAAAAGATAATATTTGGCTTTTTTATATATATTTATCTAGAAATGTGGGCCATCTTTATCATTGTGTTTTTATTTTTCTGTTCAGAAACTTTCCAATTCGTGGCATTCAAATCTACGATGGACCAATAAACATTGAAAACTGTACATTTCGCAAATATGTTGCACTGGAAGGTCGGCACACCAGTGCAATTGGATTCCGTTTAAACAATTCTTGGCAGAGCTGTCCAAATAACAATATGACCCACATCATATTCCAAGATGTACCTGTAAGTTTCTTCCTCTCAGAGCAGATTTTTTTTTAGTCATGAAGACACATTACAGTCAATGCTAGATCATAGTAGTCAGTAGTTCTTTTATTCTTCTAATAATTTAATACAAATTATATACATTTTTATTCTAGATATTCTTTTTCTCCCTTCCACTCTCTTTTTATATCTATATACAGTGTGCGTGTGTGCGCACGTGCCCATGTATGTGTGTGATTGAAGTAATCAATTTACTTTGCTATATTATAGAAAGATAACAGTTCATACAGTTCCTGCTTGAGGCAACATTTACAAGAGTTTCATTAAAGTAATATGAAAGTGTAAAAGGAAAATTATCTAATTTAGAAGAACATTTTATTATAGCACTATTGCTTGCATATAATTATGTGTTTAACCCTTGCAAAGGGGTTAAAGGAATATTAAGCTTTCCTCCTTTGTTAAAAACAAATATGTTAAATCAAAGTAAACATAAAAAGAAACAGAGTATGTTAAAAAAGCAAACAACTTACTTGTTTTCTTGAATAATGAGAACTTGGAAATTCTCAGTGTAGCCTCTGCCCTCAGTGTGATAAGGGAGCAGACTTGTTTGAAACTTAGAGCAAAAGTAGTAGTAGATAATCCAGCTACAAAAGTGTATACTAAATAGCACTCCTCACCATTTTAAGAGGTCTGTCTCTATAGTTATGAACACAGTCTAAGCCATATGGCTTGTGTTAAACACTTATGAGGACACAAGAATGTTCCAGAATTGTGGGAACACAAAAAGTTATTAAAAAAGTAACCTTTATTAATCAATAATAAAAATGGGGAAAACACACAATTAAAAACAAATAGTGGAAGTACATAAATAAAACACCAATAGGATACTAGTGGGATAATAGAGGACCCAAAAATGGTGGTCCAAATACTAGATCAATATGATAAATGTGGAATGTGTGTCACAATGAGTGTGAAGAGATTAATGATAATTCTAGTCACATCATATACAGTAGGTGTCAAAATAGGAGTGATTCTTAAAGTGGAGTTTCCATGAATGGATATATAATTGCAACAGATTGATATGGTATGGTTGTCCAAATAAATCTCTATAATATATATAACATATGTAACGTCCCACTCGTAAGTGGTGACTATTGAATAATAATATTAGGACAAAGTACTATATAGTGTGGTTTCCCTATGGACATATATAAAGGAATATGTTAAGTGGCATAGTTGCCAACTTTATTCATTATAACGTAGGGAATCTGAGGTTCACAAATGAGTGTGTTATTTTCCACATTAATATTGCAACGGTAGTACTCAAAACAATGTCTGCCAATACAAGATATTAATGTCTTTTGTGTAACATATATTATGATACTAGTGTATCAATTGGTAGTTACTGGTTCTGAATATCAATATGTATATTGCAGTTAGTACAGATAATATAAGAATTCAAGTATATATAGAGAATTATAGAACTTTATTCAATCAAACGCCCATATATAGTATGTGTCTCATCTGGCATTAGTGGAGTTTGATTGTACTGAATCACTAAGTTAGCGTATCTCACAGAGGCTTGCTTAGTAAATATGTTCACCCCAAATGCTGATGTAATTATTATATTAAGTGTATAAGTTGATCGAGCAGTTCTAGAAAAAAAAATAGTATTTTATACTTAGGTGTCAAAAAAGGACAAAGAATGTCACCAAATATCTTATATGGAATATAAGCTATTCCACAAGGTAGTTTCATATTATCCCTACTCAGTGATTATAAACAGCTGTTAGTAATGCAGTAACTGACTGCTTCATAGAATGCTATTAGCAGTTACACTATTCAAGTAAAACGGACTCGTTATTTTTATATACAGTTGTCATATGGTAACGTGTTAAGGTTCCGTTCAGAAAATTGCTATTAATAGTTTTAACTTTTCGGTTAAGAGGGAATTGTTATTGTTATATACAGCTGTACTTAAATGATACGGTAATGGTCCGTTTAGAGAAACGCTATTAGCAATTTAAGTATTTGAATTAAAGCAGACTTGTGGTCCTAAGACTATTTCAGATTATTTGGTAGCATGAGATTAACAGTGTTGGTGCTATGAATGTTTGGAATGTATCCACTATACTATTAAAACGAAGATCCCATAGCTCCTCGGCTAGCTCCCTAACATGTTTCGCAACTTAGGTTACAGTCTAAATGATCTGGACGTGAGCAAATCTGACTCCCTGTTATCTAGTCTATCTTATAGTTATTGCAGAAAAGAAACAAATTAACATTCCTTTAAACACATAGTTAAAGTCAGCGCCAAAACAAGAATGTACTACAATGTACTACTGGGAGCTAACCAGATACATCTGGTGAGCCAATGGCAAGAGGCATATATGTGTAGCCACCATTAAGCACTGAGCACCCAGTAGTGCATTACTGCTCTTGAGGTTACCTAGGTATACTTTTCAACAAATGATATTAAGTGAACAAAGTAAATGTAATAATAGAAGTACATTTAAAAGTCTCTTAAAATTGAATGCTATATCCGAACCACAAAAATGTAATAGTTGGATTAAAGCTTGCAGTGTTTATAGAATTAAACATATACAATTTTTAACTATCCAAAAATATTTCACAAAGGGATACAGAAATAAAAGTGTATATGGGCATCAACATCCCTATAATGCAGACATTAACTTGAAGTAACTGAACCACTCCCTTTAATGGTCCCTAAATTTATTGCAATTCTTGTAGATATCTTCGAGGGTTTTCTTTGGTGAGCCTGGTCCATGGTTTAATCAGTTAAACATGGATGGGGACAAGACAACAGTGTTCCATGATGTGGATGGATCAGTGTCAGAATATCCAGGAGCATTTTTGGTAAAAGAAGATAACTGGTTGCTTAGACATCCGGATTGCATCGATGTGCCAGACTGGAAGGGAGCTGTCTGCAGTGGGAACTATGCACAGGTGAGACCTATATTCTCTGTAGACAGGAGTTGTCAGCTCCAGTCCTTGAAGGTTGTAGGTATGTCGGGATTTAAGGATTTCAATAGGTTAAAAGAAAGTATTTTATTATTGAGTAGATCTACTGTGTTACTATGTTAGATGAAAAGCATATTATTTTGTGAGTCTACATTAGCTCTTTTGCCATTTATCCTGAGGGACTGAGCTGTGTAGACTAAATAGGTGTTGTGTTTTTCACTTGTTGACGCTCTGGCCAAAGACTCTGGGAAAAAGAAGTTTACAGACTAAAAAGTTATTAAGTCATTTACACTATTAAGGTCAATAGTAGATTTCTTTCATGTAATTAACAAGAGTCCATGAGCTAGTGACGTATGGGATATACATTCCTACCAGGAGGGGCAAAGTTTCCCAAACCTTAAAATGCCTATAAATACACCCCTCACCACACCCACAAATCAGTTTTACAAACTTTGCCTCCAAGGGAGGTGGTGAAGTAAGTTTGTGCTAGATTCTACGTTGATATGCGCTCCGCAGCAAGTTGGAGCCCGGTTTTCCTCTCAGCGTGCAGTGAATGTCAGAGGGATGTGAGGAGAGTATTGCCTATTGAATGCAGTGATCTCCTTCTACGGGGTCTATTTCATAAGGTTCTCTGTTATCGGTCGTAGAGATTCATCTCTTACCTCCCTTTTCAGATCGACGATATACTCTTATATTTACCATTTCCTCTACTGATTCTCGTTTCAGTACTGGTTTGGCTTTCTACAAACATGTAGATGAGTGTCCTGGGGTAAGTAAGTCTTATTTTCTGTGACACTCTAAGCTATGGTTGGGCACTTTATTTATAAAGTTCTAAATATATGTATTCAAACATTTATTTGCCTTGACTCAGGATGTTCAACTTTCCTTATTTTCAGACAGTCAGTTTCATATTTGGGATTATGCTTTAAATTATCATATTTTTTCTTACCTCAAAAATTTGACTTTTTTCCCTGTGGGCTGTTAGGCTCGCGGGGGCTGAAAATGCTTCATTTTATTGTGTCATTCTTGGCGCGGACTTTTTTGGCGCAAAAATTCTTTTCCGTTTCCGGCGTCATACGTGTCGCCGGAAGTTGCGTCATTTTTGACGTTATTTTGCGCCAAAAATGTCGGCGTTCCGGATGTGGCGTCATTTTTGGCGCCAAAAGCATTTAGGCGCCAAATAATGTGGGCGTCTTATTTGGCGCCAAAAAATATGGGCGTCGCTTTTGTCTCCACATTATTTCAGTCTCATTTTTCATTTGCTTCTGGTTGCTAGAAGCTTGATGTTTGGCATTTTTTTCCCATTCCTGAAACTGTCTTATAAGGAATTTGATCTATTTTGCTTTATATGTTGTTTTTTCTCTTACATATTGCAAGATGTCTCACGTTGCATCTGAGCCAGAAGATACTACAGGAAAACCACTGCCTGCTGGATCTACCAAAGCTAAGTGTATCTGCTGTAAACTTTTGGTAGCTATTCCTCCAGCTGTTGTTTGTAATAATTGTCATGACAAACTTGTTAAAGCAGATAATATTTCCTTTAGTGATGTACCATTGCCTGTTGCAGTTCCCTCAACATCTAAGGTGCAGAATGTTCCTGATAACATAAGAGATTTTGTTTCTGAATCCATAAAGAAGGCTTTGTCTGTTATTTCTCCTTCTAGTAAACGTAAAAAGTCTTTTAAATCTTCTCTCTCTACAGATGAATTTTTAAATGAACACCATCATTCTGATTCTTTGGACTCTTCTGGTTCAGAGGATTCTGTCTCAGAGATTGATGCTGATAAATCTTCATATTTATTTAAGATGGAATTTATTCGCTCTTTACTTAAAGAAGTACTAATTGCTTTAGAAATAGAGGATTCTAGTCCTCTTGATACTAATTCTATACGTTTGGATAAGGTTTTTAAAGCTCCTGCGGTTATTCCAGAAGTCTTTCCTGTTCCTAATGCTATTTCTGCAGTAATTGCTAAGGAATGGGATAAATTGGGTAATTCATTTACTCCTTCTAAACGTTTTAAGCAATTATATCCTGTTCCGCCTGACAGGTTAGAATTTTGGGACAAAATCCCTAAAGTTGATGGGGCTATTTCTACCCTTGCTAAACGTACTACCATTCCTACGTCAGATGGTACCTCGTTTAAAGATCCTTTAGATAGAAAAATTGAATCTTTTCTAAGAAAAGCTTATCTATGTTCAGGTAATCTTCTTAGACCTGCTATATCATTGGCTGATGTTGCTGCAGCTTCAACTTTTTGGTTGGAAACTCTAGCGCAACAAGTAACAAATCGTGATTCTCATGATATTATTATTCTTCTCCAGCATGCTAATAATTTCATCTGTGATGCCATTTTTGATATTATTAGAGTTGATGTTAGATTTATGTCTCTGGCTATCTTAGCCAGAAGAGCTTTATGGCTTAAGACTTGGAATGCTGATATGGCTTCTAAATCAACTCTACTTTCCATTTCTTTCCAGGGAAACAAATTATTTGGTTCTCAGTTGGATTCTATTATTTCAACTGTTACTGGTGGGAAAGGAACTTTTTTACCACAGGATAAAAAGTCTAAAGGTAAAAACAGGGCTAACAATCGTTTTCGTTCCTTTCGTTTCAACAAAGAACAAAAGCCTGATCCTTCGTCCTCAGGAGCAGTTTCAGTTTGGAAACCATCTCCAGTCTGGAATAAATCCAAGCCTGCTAGAAAGGCAAAGCCTGCTTCTAAGTTCACATGAAGGTACGGCCCTCATTCCAGTTCAGCTGGTAGGGGGCAGGTTACGTTTTTTCAAAGAAATTTGGATCAATTCTGTTCACAATCTTTGGATTCAGAACATTGTTTCAGAAGGGTACAGAATTGGTTTCAAGATGAGACCTCCTGCAAAGAGATTTTTTCTTTCCCATGTCCCAGTAAATCCAGTGAAAGCTCAAGCATTTCTGAATTGTGTTTCAGATCTAGAGTTGGCTGGAGTAATTATGCCAGTTCCAGTTCCGGAACAGGGGATGGGGTTTTATTCAAATCTCTTCATTGTACCAAAGAAGGAGAATTCCTTCAGACCAGTTCTGGATCTAAAATTATTGAATCGTTATGTAAGGATACCAACGTTCAAGATGGTAACTGTAAGGACTATATTGCCTTTTGTTCAGCAAGGGAATTATATGTCCACAATAGATTTACAGGATGCATATCTGCATATTCCAATTCATCCAGATCATTATCAGTTCCTGAGATTCTCTTTTCTAGACAAGCATTACCAATTTGTGGCTCTACCGTTTGGCCTTGCTACAGCTCCAAGAATTTTCACAAAGATTCTCGGTGCCCTTCTGTCTGTAATCAGAGAACAGGGTATTGTGGTATTTCCTTATTTGGACGATATCTTGGTACTTGCTCCGTCTTTACATTTAGCAGAGTCTCATACGAATCGACTTGTGTTGTTTCTTCAAGATCATGGTTGGAGGATCAATTTACCAAAAAGTTCTTTGATTCCTCAAACAAGGGTAACCTTTCTGGGTTTCCAGATAGATTCAGTGTCCATGACTTTGTCTTTAACAGACAAGAGACGTCTAAAATTGATTACAGCCTGTCGAAACCTTCAGTCTCAATCATTCCCTTCGGTAGCCTTATGCATGGAAATTCTAGGTCTTATGACTGCTGCATCGGACGCGATCCCCTTTGCTCGTTTTCACATGCGACCTCTTCAGCTCTGTATGCTGAACCAATGGTGCAGGGATTACACGAAGATATATCAATTAATATCTTTAAAACCGATTGTTCGGCACTCTCTAACGTGGTGGACAGATCACCATCGTTTAATTCAGGGGGCTTCTTTTGTTCTTCCGACCTGGACTGTAATTTCAACAGATGCAAGTCTCACAGGTTGGGGAGCTGTGTGGGGATCTCTGACGGCACAAGGAGTTTGGGAATCTCAGGAGGTGAGATTACCGATCAATATCTTGGAACTCCGTGCAGTTTTCAGAGCTCTTCAGTTTTGGCCTCTTCTGAAGAGAGAATCGTTCATTTGTTTTCAGACAGACAATGTCACAACTGTGGCATACATCAATCATCAAGGAGGGACTCACAGTCCTCTGGCTATGAAAGAAGTATCTCGAATTTTGGTTTGGGCGGAATCCAGCTCCTGTCTAATCTCTGCGGTTCATATCCCAGGTGTAGACAATTGGGAAGCGGATTATCTCAGTCGCCAAACGTTGCATCCGGGCGAATGGTCTCTTCACCCAGAGGTATTTCTTCAGATTGTTCAATTGTGGGGGCTTCCAGAGATAGATCTGATGGCCTCTCATCTAAACAAGAAACTTCCCAGGTATCTGTCCAGATTCCGGGATCCTCAGGCGGAGGCAGTGGATGCATTATCACTTCCTTGGAAGTATCATCCTGCCTATATCTTTCCGCCTCTAGTTCTTCTTCCAAGAGTAATCTCCAAGATTCTGAGGGAATGCTCGTTTGTTCTGCTAATAGCTCCGGCATGGCCTCACAGGTTTTGGTATGCGGATCTTGTCCGGATGGCATCTTGCCAGCCATGGACTCTTCCGTTAAGACCAGACCTTCTGTCACAAGGTCCTTTTTTCCATCCGGATCTGAAATCCTTAAATTTAAAGGTATGGAGATTGAACGCTTGATTCTTGGTCATAGAGGTTTCTCTGACTCCGTGATTAATACTATGTTACAGGCTCGTAAATCTGTATCTCGAGAGATATATTATAGAGTCTGGAAGACTTATATTTCTTGGTGTCTTTCTCATCATTTTTCTTGGCATTCTTTTAGAATACCGAGAATTTTACAGTTTCTTCAGGATGGTTTAGATAAGGGTTTGTCCGCAAGTTCTTTGAAAGGACAAATCTCCGCTCTTTCTGTTCTTTTTCACAGAAAGATTGCTATTCTTCCTGATATTCATTGTTTTGTACAAGCTTTGGTTCGTATAAAACCTGTCATTAAGTCAATTTCTCCTCCTTGGAGTTTGAATTTGGTTCTGGGAGCTCTTCAAGCTCCTCCGTTTGAACCTATGCATTCATTGGACATTAAATTACTTTCTTGGAAAGTTTTGTTCCTTTTGGCCATCTCTTCTGCTAGAAGAGTTTCTGAATTATCTGCTCTTTCGTGTGAGTCTCCTTTTCTGATTTTTCATCAGGATAAGGCGGTGTTGCGAACTTCTTTTGAATTTTTACCTAAAGTTGTGAATTCCAACAACATTAGTAGAGAAATTGTGGTTCCTTCATTATGTCCTAATCCTAAGAATTCTAAGGAGAAATCATTGCATTCTTTGGATGTTGTTAGAGCTTTGAAATATTATGTTGAAGCTACGAAATCTTTCCGTAAGACTTCTAGTCTATTTGTTATCTTTTCCGGTTCTAGGAAAGGCCAGAAAGCTTCTGCCATTTCTTTGGCATCTTGGTTGAAATCTTTAATTCATCTTGCCTATGTTGAGTCGGGTAAAATTCCGCCTCAAAGAATTACAGCTCATTCTACTAGGTCAGTATCTACTTCCTGGGCGTTTAGGAATGAAGCTTCGGTTGACCAGATCTGCAAAGCAGCAACTTGGTCCTCTTTGCATACTTTTACTAAATTCTACCATTTTGATGTATTTTCTTCTTCTGAAGCAGTTTTTGGTAGAAAAGTTCTTCAGGCAGCGGTTTCAGTTTGAATCTTCTGCTTATGTTTTTTGTTAAACTTTATTTTGGGTGTGGATTATTTTCAGCAGGAATTGGCTGTCTTTATTTTATCCCTCCCTCTCTAGTGACTCTTGTGTGGAAAGATCCACATCTTGGGTAGTCATTATCCCATACGTCACTAGCTCATGGACTCTTGTTAATTACATGAAAGAAAACATAATTTATGTAAGAACTTACCTGATAAATTCATTTCTTTCATATTAACAAGAGTCCATGAGGCCCACCCTTTTTTGTGGTGGTTATGATTTTTTTGTATAAAGCACAATTATTCCAATTCCTTATTTTATATGCTTCGCACTTTTTTTCTTATCACCCCACTTCTTGGCTATTCGTTAAACTGATTTGTGGGTGTGGTGAGGGGTGTATTTATAGGCATTTTAAGGTTTGGGAAACTTTGCCCCTCCTGGTAGGAATGTATATCCCATACGTCACTAGCTCATGGACTCTTGTTAATATGAAAGAAATGAATTTATCAGGTAAGTTCTTACATAAATTATGTTATTACAGGAATTATAGTTAACTGTAACGATACGGCGTAATCAGCTGAAGAGTAGAAGGATTTAGTGACATCTTTAGGAAAGGCCAGGCATTACATTAGACTGTCGCTTCCACTATGTCATCTCCATATACAGTACTAAAGATTCCTCATACAGCCTATACATTTGTATGCAGTTAGTTACTATACTTGTGGCTTTACTACTGATGTTTGCATCATGCACTATATGGTTTGACATCCTCGACCCCCTGCAATAATTCTTACCTAGTTTTATTCTCACTGTTTTCCCTTATTTAGGCTACAGCATTTCATTTTCAAAAAGGTGTTATTTGTATGTGTTTGAGTAACATTCAGTGGAATACAACACTGGGTTAGTAGTAAATTTCCACGTCATTGAGACAGCTGCACTTAACCATGGACCCATATTTTGCTATAGGTTCTGATGCAGAAATATTTCACATTAATCCACATTAAAGAAACATTTTGTTTTATACCATATGATCCTCTTATTCTACACATTTAGAGATAAGGTAAATGGGGTTATTCAGTTTTGTTTTGCTATGGTTCGGGATTAGTAAATATTTACAGTGTTCCCAGCTTCCACTAACATGCAGAAGTGTACTGTGGAATCGTTATTATTCTTCTACTCCTTTTGATTTTTTTTCTCATTATGACTGCAAGGACAGCAGAGGATGCTGGGAATACATGTTCTTTTTCTTTACAGTAAGACTCACCATGACTGACAGGTTTGACAAAATTGCATAGGTGCCCATTTGTTTAGTTTGCCTATGTTACTCAGTCAGTCCAGTTTTTATAGGGTTACTTTTCCTTTTTACTGCTGGTGCCCTAAGTTTGTTATCTGTTACTGAATATGATTTGCAAATTTTGTAGTGTATTTGTAGTGTATTTGTATTTGATCTTGTTAGGCCTTATGTAACTTTGGAATATCTGCCATGCTATAGCTCTACATTCAGGCACGAAGACCAGCTGATGCAGAGATGAGGATCATTAAAGATGAGTATCCAGATCACCCTTTGCACCTAGAGGGAGCGTTGGGTAAAAGCAATCACTACCAGCAATATCAGCCTGTGGTCACCCTGCAAAAAGGCTACACTGTGCATTGGGACAAAACTGCTCCAGAGGAGCTGACAATATGGCTGATTAACTTTCAAAGGTAAGTTATTTTCAATACCGTAAAAACAACCCATTTCTCTGCACAACTCTGTATTAGGCAAAGCCCTGTAAAAAAGGTGCTGTTTATTCCAACATTGTTGCAGAAAGTAGTAGTAAACACTACCTATATGTTGAAATATTTACAATTTTTATATATATAAAAAATTAAAAATGAGTATATGAAGAAAGAAAAGTCTGTGTCTGAGTTAAGGGGCCGTTAAATACAGTAGAATTGCATAAGCAAAAGCACTTAGTCTTAATTTCAAATTAGTGGATTTTTTTTCAAAGTTGGTTCAAATTTTCTTCCCCCTGTGTCATGTGACAACCATCAGCCAATCACAAACAAATATATGTATATACTGTGCATATAAAAACATTGTGCACATTTTGATAATTGTTTTAAACAAAAAGTTGTTTGCAATGACATGCTTTATCTGAATCATGGAAATTTAAATTTGACTTTAGTGTTCCTTTAATATATATTGAATGTAAGTAAAAGGAGTGTATGATGGAAAAAGAGGGCACTGTGATTACCACCAGTAAGTGCACACTTTTAGTGGCATAAAACTGTTATAGTAGACTCATTTACTGTACTGTCTTACACAGATAATGTCCTCTTTAAATGTTAAATATGTTTTACAGTTAGCAATCAACATTTGACATTTAAAAGAAGAAAGATAAAACCTTTATCCTGAAATGCTCTTTATGTTGTTTTTATTTGGATTCCCGGCACTATAAGAATGATTTCCTTGGGTTAATTGAAATGTTTTGCTAGAATTTCTTGCAATGTGCTTTGAGCCAGGAAAAAAATAGCCATCTTAAACTGAAATATTTTTCTTGGCTGATTGAATTCTTAGGAAATTTGATGTCAAGTTCTTATTACTTGTGGTAACACATGATTCTCCTATTTTAGGAATGACTGGATTCAAATAGGATTTTGCTATCCTAAAGGGACAACATTTTCCATCCTCTCAGATATCCACAATCGTCTCACAAAACAAACACACAAAACAGGAACCTTCATAAGAACATACCAGATGGATAAACTGCATCAGACTTACCCCGGTCGGGGTTACTATTACTGGGATGAGGACTCAGGGTATGTATTCTTGAAATGAAACTATAGCCAAGATCTTTACACGTAGACGTATTTGTGCACTGCACTCTCACTCGCGACTGCGTGATAAGCCAAAGTCCACCTTTAAAAGAAAGGTTGGGTGCTGGGTTAATGAGAGGATGGAAAGTAAGTTTAATTGTGAGATCATCATCACATAATAATCACATTCTATAAATTCACCAAAACTGGCCCTAAATCCCAAATTCGCTGGCAAAATGCAGGAAGCTTCCATCAGACGCGGCTTTACGCCAATGCCAATTAGGAGACTTCCAAAAGCATCTTATATTCAGTTTCCTCAGTTGACCGCAATTGACATTAACAGTCCTGTATAAACAGTGTATGCCACTTAAAAAAAGATTGGGATATATACAGTGCAGTTGCTAAAATTAAGCTGCTATACATTACAAAGAGAGAAACCATTATTTTTGTAGTAGTTCCATTTTAATGACTAGATCATAATCAACCAGTGGAAAAGTGAGCTATCAATGAGTCAGTAAAGTGTAGCAAGGCCTTGTGGTACAGGGTAGTAACTTGTAGGTTTTGCTGCTCTGTAGAAAATGTTACCTAGCAACACTGTCACAATCACTACAACAGGAATGGAACACATTAATCTGTTACCCTTCTTAGAAGAAACAATAAATACAAGTAATTATTAGCAATAATAATAATGATTATCAAAGTTATCCTTATTAAAATGTATACATATATCATATTTAAAATGCAAAGGAACAACAGATCGTTTATCCGCGCTACTGGTAGAAATACAAATGCAGTATAGAATTTCAAAAAGACAATCTAATAATGAGTAAAGTGAATATTGTGGGTAAGGAGAATATTTCTACATATCGCAGTGTATGGAAGAGGAACCAATCGCCACAGGGATTTTTCAGTTCCACAGTCTGTTTATCTTCAGTAAAGGGTTCTTTAGGAGTGCACCCGGTTGATTCAGAATGAAGATATTCTTTCGATAGAAAAACAAGAGGGAACCAACATAGTGTGTACTGCTTTATTGCAACATAACAAATTTCACGGTAAAATAATGCACTCACATTTATCAACCTTACCACTATGAAGTATATATCAAGCCTTAAAAAGGTGTAACAGCTCCGTTCCCTGCCGTTGAGTCCACGCTATTAATCAGTGACCAGCAAGAAAACACATCATGATTTGTATTAATAGTTACATTTATTATTATTGTTGTCATTACAGTTTTATATGCACCTATCATTGCTATCATATAATTTTTTTAATATTTATTTATTTAAATGTATTTTGGATTTCATTTTAATGCTTTTTTCAAGGACTTATGCAACTTAAAGGAACACTAAAATATTTTTTTTTCAGTGTGTTCCCTTTGACTTGTTATACTAGCTGCAGGATATTGAATGCAACTGTAACTTTATTTTTATTCTTCCAGTTGA
This sequence comes from Bombina bombina, assembly GCF_027579735.1. Classification (NCBI taxonomy): domain Eukaryota; kingdom Metazoa; phylum Chordata; class Amphibia; order Anura; family Bombinatoridae; genus Bombina; species Bombina bombina. The sequence continues at coordinate 647,225,785 of NC_069504.1, forward strand.
AATAACTACGTTTGCTCATTGAAACCACTGGCCATAATGAAAATTAAAGTACCCAAGTATTGGGCTTAGTGTATATATATATATATATATATATATATATATATATATATATATATATATATATATATATATATATATATAGCAAGATCAGATGAGGAGGTCTGTGAATATATACATAGAGAGAGGGGGATAAGATAAGCTGGTCTGCTCTTTTTACAAACACAATCCATTTGAATGGGCATGCTCTTGAGAACAATGGTTGATGGTTTCAATGAGCAAACCTGGCTATTTCTAATACGCAAATAAATCTAAGGAGTAATTCCCCATACCGGTAATATTCTGCAGCTGGTATAATAAGTCACTGGAAGAATATTAAGGGGAAAACAATTTTACAGTACAATGTCCTTTTAAAACAGGTTGAACAGCTTCTGAATACAGCTGCAAAGCAAAACTAGGTAATGACAGATGTAGAGGAAGATTTGTAGTCACAAATGTACAGGAAGAATTGTAGTCACAAATGTACAGGAAGAATTGTAGTCACAAATGTACAGGAAGAATTGAAGCGATAGCCATAGTAGAAAGTTGCTTCTTAATTTTCATGGCTCTCAAAAGTATAGGCCATCGCTACCTCACACTACTTTTCTTAGGCTATTGCTATTCAGTTGTCATATGCTGTTGCAGCCACCATGTATGATAGCATGTGAGGCAATTGTTTTCTTGTTTTGAATTCAAGCTTTATTGAAAAATATGAAACGATTTGTGCAAAACAACTAAACTCCTAGAAAGAAATTGTAAAAAACTTGGAACAATTACCATTGTGGATAAAAAATAAAATAACTCAATTTTCATAGGTTAGAGATCGACCATAATAATGCATGTGAGCCAAATCTTATAGCTACAATACTGAAACTCACCAATATAGACACAAACGTCATGAATGTGCATTATTGTAAACATATCCTTAAAGGGACATTAAACCCAAAAAAATTCTTTCATGATTCAGATAGAGCATGCAATTTTAACCAACTTTCTAATTTACTCCTTTTTTCAATTTTTCTTCATTCTCTGTCCAATCAGCAGGGACAACCCAGGTTGTGAACCAAAAATGGGCCAGCTTCTAAACTTACATTCTTGTTTTTTAAATAAAGATAGCAAGAGAATGAAGAAAAAATGATAATAGGAGTAAATTAGAAAGTTACTTTAAATTGCATGCTTTATCTGAATCATGAAATAAAAAATTGGGTTCAGTGTCCCTTTAACATAAAATAACATCAAATGTTATTGATAATTCTGACTATTGTATTAATTAACTAATAACTCTGTGAATATTTTCTGGTGTCTGTCCTCATATTACATGTGTTAACTTTTATTTCAGATTGCTCTTCTTGACACTAAAAGGTCTTAATGAAAAAGAGAAATATGCATTCTGTTCTGTAAAAGGCTGTGAGAGGATAAAAATTAAGGCTCTAATACCAAAAGGCTCTGGTATCAGTGATTGCCAAGCTTCAGCGTACCCCAAATATGCTCAGACTCCAATGGTGGATGTTCCACTACCAAAGAAGCTGCATAACAATTTGGTAATTAGTATTTCTAAATTTATATATTTCTCATTTGCATCTCTTTACCCAGATAGCTGCAGACCTGAAACATATTCTGACTCTGAATTGTCTTGGAAATGTATTTTGCTTCAACTAATATATTTTTTTCTTCTCACTAAATAGGTTTAACAAAAACAAAAAAGTTAAACCAAATTAAAAGGAATACAGCACTAACAAAAATGCTAGGAACAAAAATAAAAACCACAATTTAAAATATAAAACTTCTTAGAAAGGCTGATGTCTGATGTTATGAAGTTATGTGAAGGCTATTGCTATGTGTTATTTGGTTCGGATTTTTGAGGTGTCTAGCAGTTTTTAGTGCTTAATTTTGTTTCATTTGGAATATATTTTAAATTGTATTAAACTTATCTTGTGAGAATAAAAATAAAAAAATACATCAGCATTTAGGGTTGTCAGGAGTCCAGTATTCAACAGGACAGTCCAGTATTTTAGCAGGCTGTGCAGTAAAATCTTCACAAAATACTCACCACTTAGATGTACAGATTTTTTATAAAGTTCTTGAGTTTTAGCTAAATGTAAAAGCCGTTCTAGGCTTCAGTGCATTACAACTATGGAGCAGAAAGAAGTCAGTGGTAGTCATGGGGTCAAATCACTAATGTTTTACTGTCAAGCAAAGAGGTAGAATGGTTGATTTGTATGTTACTGACATCCAAGGGGTAAAATGACTGCTCAGTTGTAAAATATATACATAGTTGGATCGAGAGTGCAGTCTTTTGGGGGGGCATTGTGTGACCCCATATACCATTGTGCCCAGTCACCTAGAGATTGTTTTCCTTTACATGTAACCTGATTATGTTAATGCCTATTTTTTTATGTCAGAATAAAACAAGGGATCATTTCCTGGAGCTGAAAGTGGAAACCTACAACACCAGACTCTTTCACCTGAAGGATGACTTTGCATACATTGAGGTAAAGTCTTGCTAGCTATGACCGAACAAAAAAATTCTACACACACACACACACACACGCGCGCGCGCACACACACACACAAAAAAGTTCAGAATTATCTGGCCAAAACAATGCACATAGTAGCACGTCTGTTTCCCTGTTATATCACATTAGACCTTGTTGTGAATATAGGCCATAATAAGATATAACTTTGATTAAGATTGATTAAAAACCATACTCATTTGTAACCATACTCATGGGTCAGTCAGTGGTTCTTTTTAAATAGTTAGCATATGACTGAGTCTGTAATATAAATTATCTATCCAGATTTGGAGTTTTGTAAGAAAATAGTTGGGATTTTGATCATAACTTTAGTGTTAATGTCACCCCCACTGTAATTAGTTGGTTGGCCGACACTCCACAGTTTTTAAGTATCAGAAAATAACAGGTGAGGAATCCAGTTCAGGTTTTCCCTACAAGCTAAGGTTTTTTCACCTGCAGGCTGTGGCTGCTAGTTAGAACCTGTATAGAAGAGACAGAATATGTGCTGAAGCTGATGTTGCCTAGAGGGTCTAGGTCTATAAGTTTGCAATCTGTTAGTAATTTTGCAACTGTGTAGAAAAGCCAAACAACTTGGACTATTTTATTTTGTTTAGTAAGCGCTGCTGTGCAAAGATTTATTTTGTTATGTTTATGTTAAAATTGTATTCCTGCAAATTGTCTGTGGATAAACAGGCCAATCCTTTTAAAACTAATCCACCGTGCATGTAGTACTTTTTTTGCTGTGAAGACTGTGTGCTAAAGCTGTTCCTGGGATGAAAACCCAAGGAGAGGGGTACTTTTGTCACATTTGGTGGAGAATGCGGCCAGCACACTAAGGCCTAGATTTGGAGTTCGGCGGTAAAAGGGCTGTTAACGCTCCGCGGGCTTTTTTCTGGCCGCACCATAAATTTAACTCTGGTATCGAGAGTTCAAACAAATGCTGCGTTAGGCTCCAAAAAAGGAGCGTAGAGCATTTTTACCGCAAATGCAACTCTCGATACCAGAGTTGCTTACGGACGCGGCCGGCCTCAAAAACGCATGGGGCTGTTTGAGCTGAAAAAAAACCTAACACCTGCAAAAAAGCAGCGTTCAGCTCCTAACGCAGCCCCATTGTTTCCTATGGGGAAACACTTCCTACGTCTGCACCTAACACTCTAACATGTACCCCAAGTCTAAACACCCCTAACCTTACACTTATTAACCCCTAATCTGCTGCCCCCGCTATCGCTGACACCTGCATATTTTTTTTAACCCCTAATCTGCCGCTCCGTAAACCGCCGCAACCTACGTTATCCCTATGTACCCCTAATCTGCTGCCCTAACATCGCCGACCCCTATATTATATTTATTAACCCCTAATCTGCCCCCCTCAACGTCGCCGACACCTGCCTACACTTATTAACTCCTAATCTGCCGAGCGGACCTCACCGCTACTATAATAAATGTATTAACCCCTAAAGCTAAGTCTAACCCTAATACTAACACCCCCTAAGTTAAATATAATTTACATCTAACGAAATTAATTAACTCTTATTAAATAAATGATTCCTATTTAAAGCTAAATACTTACCTGTAAAATAAATCCTAATATAGCTACAATATAAATTATAATTATATTATAGCTATTTTAGGATTAATATTTATTTTACAGGCAACTTTTTAATTATTTTAACCAGGTACAATAGCTATTAAATAGTTAAGAACTATTTAATAGTTACCTAGTTAAAATAATAACAAATTTACCTGTAAAATAAATCCTAACCTAAGATATAATTAAACCTAACACTACCCTATCAATAAATTAATTAAATAAACTACCTACAATTACCTACAATTAACCTAACACTACTCTATCAATAAATTAATTAAACACAATTCCTACAAATAAATACAATTAAATAAACTAGCTAAAGTACAAAAAATAAAAAAGAACTAAGTTACAAAAAATAATAAAATATTTACAAACATAAGAAAAATATTACAACAATTTTAAACTAATTACACCTACTCTAAGCCCCCTAATAAAATAACAAAGCCCCCCAAAATAAAAAATTCCCTACCCTATTCTAAATTAAAAAAGTTACAAGCTCTTTTACCTTACCAGCCCTGAACAGGGCCCTTTGCGGGGCATGCCCCAAGGATTTCAGCTCTTTTGCCTGTAAAAAAAAACATACCATACCCCCCCCCCCCCCAACATTACAACCCACCACCCACATACCCCTAATCTAACCCAAACCCCCCTTAAATAAACCTAACACTAAGCCCCTGAAGATCTTCCTACCTTGTCTTCACCATACCAGGTTCACCGATCCGTCCTGGCTCCAACATCTTCATCCAACCCAAGCGGGGGTTGGCGATCCATCATCCGGTGCTGAAGAGGTCCAGAAGAGGCTCCAAAGTCTTCCTCCTATCCGGCAAGAAGAGGACATCCGGACCGGCAAACATCTTCTCCAAGCGGCATCTTCAATCTTCTTCCATCCGGTGCGGAGCGGGTCCATCTTGAAGCAGGCGACGCGGATCCATCCTCTTCTTCCGTTGTCTCCCGACGAATGACGGTTCCTTTAAGGGACGTCATCCAAGATGGCGTCCCTCGAATTCCGATTGGCTGATAGGATTCTATCAGCCAATCGGAAATAAGGTAGGAATTTTCTGATTGGCTGATGGAATCAGCCAATCAGAATCAAGTTCAATCCGATTGGCTGATCCAATCAGCCAATCAGATTGAGCTCGCATTCTATTGGCTGTTCCGATCAGCCAATAGAATGCAAGCTCAATCTGATTGGCTGATTGGATCAGCCAATCGGATTGAACTTGATTCTGATTGGCTGATTCCATCAGCCAATCAGAAAATTCCTACCTTAATTCCGATTGGCTGATAGAATCCTATCAGCCAATCGGAATTCGAGGGACGCCATCTTGGATGACGTCCCTTAAAGGAACCGTCATTCGTCGGGAGACAACGGAAGAAGAGGATGGATCCGCGTCGCCTGCTTCAAGATGGACCCGCTCCGCACCGGATGGAAGAAGATTGAAGATGCCGCTTGGAGAAGATGTTTGCCGGTCCGGATGTCCTCTTCTTGCCGGATAGGAGGAAGACTTTGGAGCCTCTTCTGGACCTCTTCAGCACCGGATGATGGATCGCCAACCCCCGCTTGGGTTGGATGAAGATGTTGGAGCCAGGACGGATCGGTGAACCTGGTATGGTGAAGACAAGGTAGGAAGATCTTCAGGGGCTTAGTGTTAGGTTTATTTAAGGGGGGTTTGGGTTAGATTAGGGGTATGTGGGTGGTGGGTTGTAATGTTGGGGGGGGGTATGGTATGTTTTTTTTTACAGGCAAAAGAGCTGAAATCCTTGGGGCATGCCCCGCAAAGGGCCCTGTTCAGGGCTGGTAAGGTAAAAGAGCTTGTAACTTTTTAAATTTAGAATAGGGTAGGGAATTTTTTATTTTGGGGGGCTTTGTTATTTTATTAGGGGGCTTAGAGTAGGTGTAATTAGTTTAAAATTGTTGTAATATTTTTCTTATGTTTGTAAATATTTTATAATTTTTTGTAACTTAGTTCTTTTTTATTTTTTGTACTTTAGCTAGTTTATTTAATTGTATTTATTTGTAGGAATTGTGTTTAATTAATTTATTGATAGAGTAGTGTTAGGTTAATTGTAGGTAATTGTAGGTAGTTTATTTAATTAATTTATTGATAGGGTAGTGTTAGGTTTAATTATAACTTAGGTTAGGATTTATTTTACAGGTAATTTTGTTATTATTTTAACTAGGTAACTATTAAATAGTTCTTAACTATTTAATAGCTATTGTACCTGGTTAAAATAATTAAAAAGTTGCCTGTAAAATAAATATTAATCCTAAAATAGCTATAATATAATTATAATTTATATTGTAGCTATATTAGGATTTATTTTACAGGTAAGTATTTAGCTTTAAATAGGAATAATTTATTTAATAAGAGTTAATTAATTTCGTTAGATGTAAATTATATTTAACTTAGGGGGGTGTTACTGTTAGGGTTAGACTTAGCTTTAGGGGTTAATCAATTTATTAGAATAGCGGTGAGCTCCGGTCGTCAGATTAGGGGTTAATAATTGAAGGTAGGTGTCGGCGATGTTAGGGAGGGCAGATTAGGGGTTAATACTATTTATGATAGGGTTAGTGAGGCGGGTTAGGGGTTAATAACTTTATTATAGTAGCGCTCAGGTCCGCTCGGCAGATTAGGGGTTAATAAGTGTAGGCAGGTGTCGGCGACGTTGAGGGGGGCAGATTAGGGGTTAATAAATATAATATAGGGGTCGGCGGTGTTAGGGGTAGCAGATTAGGGGTACATAGGGATAACGTAGGTGGCGGCGCTTTGCGGTTGGAAGATTAGGGGTTAATTATTTTAAGTAGCTGGCGGCGACGTTGTGGGGGGCAGGTTAGGGGTTAATAAATGTAATACAGGGGTCGGCGGGGTTAGGGGCAGCAGATTAGGGGTACATAAGTATAACGTAGGTGGCGGTCGGCAGATTAGGGGTTAAAAATTTTAATCGAGTGGCGGCGATGTGGGGGGAGCTCGGTTTAGGGGTACATAGGTAGTTTATGGGTGCTAGTGTACTTTAGGGTACAGTAGTTAAGAGCTTTATGAACCGGCGTTAGCCAGAAAGCTCTTAACTCCTGCTTTTTTCAGGCGGCTGGAATTTTGTCGTTAGAGCTCTAACGCTCACTTCAGAAACGACTCTAAATACCAGCGTTAGAAAGATCCCATTGAAAAGATAGGATACGCAAATGGCGTAGGGGGATCTGCGGTATGGAAAAGTCGCAGCTGAAAAGTGAGCGTTAGACCCTTTAATCACTGACTCCAAATACCAGCGGGCGGCCAAAACCAGCTTTAGGAGCCTCTAACGCTGGTTTTGACGGCTACCGCCGAACTCTAAATCTAGGCCCAAGACTGTAAATCAGAAAAGAATCAATTTGCAAAAATGTAAGGAGGCTCTGAGCCAGTATATTGCTGTGCAGCAAGAAACAAATAAGGTGAATATTGATATCAATGCTACACAGCAAGGTTACATTGCAGCGTTGCAAGAACTGGTCAAAAAGAAAATACAGATGCGCATCTTTTTTTTGAGAAATCCAGAGCCGGTCTGAGGGGCTGTCTGGGAGTGCAGCAGGAGCACCACAAAAGTTCCAGAATGTTTGGTGTGAGTAATAACCTGCAAAAGATGGTGGCTACAGAAGACATAGAGGCTTACCTGATGGCATGTGAGTGTAGGTTGGCCCGTGACTGAGTGAGCTAGTTTACTTTAACCATTCCTGAGTAGAGAACCCCTGAAAGCTTACTATGATTTGGATCCAAAGCAAGCTAAGGACTATAAAAAGTTAAAAACAGAAGTTAAGGAAATGTTAGATTTGGGCATTATTGAAGAATCACAAAGTCATTGGAGTAGTCCAACTGTTCTGGTTCCAAAACCTGATGTCACAATTTTATTTTGTAATGATTTTAAAATTTGATACGTATCCTTTGTCAAGAATTCACAAGTTAGTAGAGAGACTAGGGAAGGCTCGATACATAACCACAATTGACCTCACCAAGGGCTATTGGCAAGTGCCATTCACAAAGCAGGCACAAGAAAAGACTGCATTTTCCACACCCAATGGTCTGTTTCAACATACAGACCTTACATGGGGCACCTGCCACATTTTAAAAAATAATGTACAGAATATTAAAGCCACGTGCACGTTATTCAGCGGGATACTTAGATGATGATGTGATACATAGTGAGGATTGGGAATCTCATCTGTCAAATGTACAAGCTGTTCTAAATTAAATATTGTTATTATTATCATTTATTTGTATAGCGCCGTCAAATTCCTTAGCGCTGGGTACAATGATAGGGGTATACAATGACAAGGATTTGTTATAAAATACAAAACATAAACAAATCTAGTACAGGAGGAAGAGGGCCCGGCTCCGGAGAGCTCACAGTCTACAGGTTTAGGGTGCAGAGACATAAGGTTGGGGTAGCTTGTCACAACAGTTGTAGTTGCAGCAGTGAGTCAGTTTATGTATGTTTGGTTAGGATGAGAGATGGAGGAGAGATGGTGAGTCTCTCTGAATAGGTGGGTTTTCAAGGAGCGTGTGAAGCTATACAAGGTTGGAGACAGTTTTATGGAGCAGAGATTTCTAGAGGTCAGAAGCAGCACGTGAGAGGTCTTGGAGACAGGAGTGGGACGTAGAGATAACAGGAGTGGAGAGACGTAGGTCAGAGGTTGATCAAAGAGGATGGGGTGGGGAATATTTCACGATGAGAGAGGAAATATAGTTGGCAGTTAGACTCTTGAGTACTTTGTAAGTTAGGGTTAATATTTTAAAATATATTCTGGGGTGTATGGGTAGCCAGTGTAGAGACTAGCAGTGTGGAGCAGCAGATGTAGATAGTCGACTTAGGTGGATGAGTCTAGCAGAAGCATTCATAATAGGTTGGAGGGAGGAGAGGCAGTGTTTTGGAAGGCCATTTAGAAGTAGATTGCAATAATCAATGCGTGACAAAATGAGGGAATTAATTTTTGTAGTTTTTTTTAGTAAGAAAGGGACAACTTCTGGAACGGTTGCGTAGATGTGAACGGCAGGATTTGATAAGAGCTTGTATATGTGGTTTGAATGTGAGTTCTAAATCAAGTATGACCCCAAGACAGCGGACCTGGGGTGAGGTGTTGAGAATAAAGTCTGCAACCGTCAGAGAAATGTCAGGTGTTGGATGTCTCGAAGAGGGGGGGATAAGAAGCAGCTCAGTTTTGGACAGATTGAGTTGGAGGTAGTGTGAAGACATCCAAGAGGAAATTGCAGAGAGGCAGTTGGAAATCTGGTTAAGTTAAGAGGGAGAGATATCAGGAGAAGAAAGAGATTTGAATATCATCAGCATATAAGTGGTACTGGAATCCAAAGGAGGCTATAAGTTTTCCAAGGGAGGCTGTATAGAGAGAGAAAAGCAAGGGACCCAAGACAGAGTCTTGCAGTACTCCAACTGAGAGAGGCATATGGTCAGAAGATATGTTGTTAAAGGAAACTGAAAATGAGCTGTTTGCGAGATATGAGGCAAACCAGGAGAGGGCTGTGTCCCGGATGCCAAATTAATGTAGTATTTTTAGGAGGAGAGGATGGTCAACTGTGTCAAAAGCAGCCGACAGATCAAGAAGAATTAGTAAGGAGTAGTGGCCTTTTGCTTTAGCTGAAAACAGGTAATTTGTTACTTTAGTAAGAAGGGTTTCTGTTGAGTGTTTAGGGCGGAAACCAGATTGTAGTGGATCAAGTAAGGAGTTAGTTGTGAGAATTATTCAAAAGATGAGCAGGAAAGAGAGGGGGTGAAGGAATGCAGTGAAAGATACTGTCTGGAGACCAGAGAATTCCTACTCCCCCTCCTTGTTTGTCTCCTGGCTTGGGAGTGTGATTGAAGTGCAGGCCGCCATAGGACAGAGAGGCTACAGCAGTTGTGTTAGAGGAGGAAAGCCAAGTTTCAGTAAGGGCTAACAGGTTAAGTGAACATGAAATTAATAGGTCGTGAATAGATGCAAGCTTATTGCATACAGAGCGTGCATTCCAAAGGGCCCAAGAGAATTGTGGTATAATAAGAGGTGCAGTTAATGAGGTTTAAAGGGTTATGTGGGCAAGGTTTATGAGGTGTCATTTGGGGTAGTGAACTGATGGAAGCAGAGGGTGGACCAGGGTTAGGTGAGACATCACCAGCTGCAAGAAGAAGAAAGATGGTGAGAGAAAGGAGATGAGAGTGTGTCTTATGTGAGTGTTTATGTTTAGAATCAGTGAAGCATGGCTGGCTGAGGGATGTGAGATAGGAATAGAGTTCATATGTGTTGTAGAGGGGGGAAGGTAGAATAGGAGAAATATGAATTGTCTGGGTGCTGTTTGTGAAAGGAAGAGCTGTGACTTTAAGGAGAGAGGAAAAAGAGAGAGAAAGACAGCTGTGTAAGCAGAGTTCCAAATATGTTCCAATTATATACCAGTCGCTGCTCTGTATATTTTGTTAACCATATATAATATATTCCATGTTCCTTGTTATAACTCCCCTACACTTATGAACTAACACACCTATATAAAATGCTGGTTTAACAGCTAACCCAAGCAAATGTTCAATTGGTCTAGAAGAGGTTAAATATTTAGTTTGGTGAATCACTGATTGGTTAAAATTGAAGCAATACAGAAGTGGCCATTAACTAAGAAGCAAGAGCTTTTCTTGGTTTGATTGGGTATTAACAGGGGACTTATTTCAACGATTGCTAATCCTTTAACTAATTTGACAAAAGCAAAATCCCTGTGATTGTTAAATGGTCTCCAGAAGCTGGAAATGTGACCAGCCAGTACACACACACAAACACACATACACACATACACATACACACACACACACACACACACACACACACACACACTATGTATTTACTGTAAATATTTCACATTCCAATGTTCTGCACATGTTCTTTGTATTTATAAATATATATATTCCTATATATATCTGTATATGTCTATAACTATATCTAATCATGTATATCTATATATATAGTGCCATATTATGAGTGGAGCACAATAATTTGCACGCAGGTTAAATTGTGCTCGCATTACAAGTTGAAAGTAAACGAGATCACTTGAGCGCAATCACGATTTATTGTAGAATGATTACCACGACTTTAAAGCTGTGGTTAACTGTTTTGCAAAAATTAAAAGTGTCACAAAACACATAAAAAATACATTACAAAATACACATGCACTCATAATAACACCATCTAATAAAAATTATTTAAAAAAATATTGCACACAAAAGTTATAAGGGCTCAAAGATATGAGGTCTCAGGTGTAAGAAAAAAAAAAAGGCCTGCAAAATGCTTTAACATAGAGATCTCTTCATGTCGGGTTAGCGCACTTGAGAACATGCGATCGGGTTAGTGCAATTAAGAATATGCGATCGGGTTAGTGCATATGAGAATATGAGTTCGTGTTAGCGCATATGAGAATATGAGTTTGGGTTAGCGCGCGAGTAGGGTGTTTGTTTTTCCCCCCCTTATTTTTCTCTATTGACTTCTATGGGGGAATAAGTTATCGAGCGAACAATATTATAATTGCACTAGAAGTAAGCTGTTTGCACGTATCGAGTTAACTCAAGAGCGCACATTTTTTACTTTCAACTCATAATAAGAAGGCAACCCGACGCACGCCAAAAGTTTACTTCTAGTCCAATTAGCGCTCTAGCATAAGTGATAAATAGCGCTCCGTTCGTAACCTGGCCCAATGTTGTACTAAAATACCTTTAGATATATGTAGAAATAAGTATTTATGAATAATGGAACATATTCTACTATGTGCAGAACATTGGAATGTGAGATATTCATATTTTCGTGCCAGGTTAGCGCAAATGAGAATATGCATTCGGGGTTTTGCTCAAGAGTAGTAGACTTCTATTGGAGAATACGTTAACGCGTGAACGCGATATTCTAACTTTGGATTTTTGCACTTGTCAGGTTAGAGCTAGATCGAAAACAGTTTACTTTCTACTTCTTACTTCTAACACAACGCTCAAGCGGAAGCATTAATTTGCGCTCCACTCATAATCTGGCCCTTAATAAGTAACATAATTTATTTTTTATAAATAAACAGTATTTTTTTTTCTTTGTTGCATCCAAAATATGGCAATTAAAAAATATTAGAGTTTTTTTTTTTTTATGGATTTTTTTGTCATTTTCTACCAATTCAGTTACATTCAGACAATCTTAAATGAAAATTAAATTTAAAATTTAATGTAATTTACACATTTTTAACTTGTCCTTTCATATGCACAATATAATTTTTTTTTTTTTTTTGCATATACTATTCAAAACACACCAATACTTAGGCGTAAATTTACTATTCCTGCTACTTGTGAACCTGTCAGCCTGCAATCGCCAAATGCGCTTGAGCAGGTAACATCAATCACCCAGAACAAGTGGGTGTCACATTGATTGATCTCGCCACTTCTGAGGTAACGGAGAGGAGAAGAAAAACAGTTTGTGCTTCTTAAATATGTGGCAGCAGGCTCGCTTATGCAAACCTGTTCCACATAGCCAGAAAAGCTGTGAACGCAGCTTAATAAATCCACCCCTTAAAGGGACACTCAGGTCAAATTAAATTTTCATGATTCAGATAGAGCAGCAATTTTAAACAACTTTACAATTTACTTCCATTAAAAAAATGTGCACAGTCTTTTATATTTACACTTTTTGAGTCACCAGCTCCTACTGAGCATGTGCAAGAGTTCACAGACTATACGTATATGCATTTGTGATTGGCTGATTGCTGTCACATGGTACAGGGGGAGTGGAAATATACATAACTTTGAAATTTGCTATAAAAAAATCTACTACTCATTTGAAACTCAGAGTAAATGCTATTATATTGTCTTGTTATCTTGCATTTGTTGATTATGCAAATCTACTGTGTTAATGGTCCTTTAAAGCCACAAATTGAGTGTTACATCATAGGTAATATGATTTGTAAAGAACTGTATCTCCTTCTCCCTACGCAGAGAGGAGCACCATCTTGATATTCAATGTAACTTAAACATATTTCCATATTTGTCTATATAGGTGGACAATAGAAAGTTTTTCATACAAGATGATGGAATACAAATAGTTGTTATAGACGGTGTACACGGGAAAGTAGTAGACAGAGCAATCTTCAAAACCACCATTCTCCAAGGAATCCCAGCTCAGCTTGAAAAATATGTAGCCAACATCAAAGACAAGTGAGTACCTTGATTGAAATTTCCCCTTTTTTTCATACAACATATACTACATAGCTGCTGTTGTTTTATCTGAATAAAAAGCTTGGAAATTGTGTTTACTAGTGTAAGTTAATTATGTTTTGAAAATAAAAGCCAAAAAGGCAGCTATAAATAGGTATGGTGGAGGGGCATAAAATCTAAATATGCCCAGAGAATATTATTGATATAGACAAATGTGTGTGTGTATATATATATATATATATATATATATATATATATATATATACACACACACACAGATACATTTACAGAATATCTATTTCAAAATAAAAATAAAATTTTCCTCTAAGTGAAAAACAAAGGAATTTCAAGTATTTGTATTCAAAAACACATTAAAACTTGTTAAAAATTAATACAAAATATATTGCATGTTTATATATATATATATATATATATATATATCAGTTAGCCGGTAGCCCAGCACTCCAACCTTTGAGGTGTGTGCTGTCCTCAATATTGTACATATGTTAACTTTTTGTTTAGAAGGGCACTCACAGGAATTTTTACATCAATCCAAATTTTTTTTATTTTTCAATACATCCAGTTCTCAATTTGTAGACGTTTCGTCCCTTATTTGGGCCTTTCTCAAGACAGATATGTTAAAAATCATTACGATCTGACGGTTCAAGACGGCATTACAGCCGTGCTCCCATGAGACAGGTCTTGTCAGATCAAGCACTATGCACTATTATATTTTATGTAATCCATATTGGTCACACAATTGTGTATAGGAAGGCATCAATCTCCATAACAATCTGACGCATTTCACAAATGTGCACATTTACTTTATCCATATAGAACTTCCTCACCCTGTTCTGTTTGCTTTCAGCTGCATCATGGTTATTGTTTCCAAGGGAAGACTGTATAATAAAGGACCCTGGATTAAAGTGCTGGGAAAGCTTGGAGCCACCACAGATGTAAAGCTAAAAGGTGCTAAACTTATGTGTGTGTGTGTAAATATATATCTTGGAAGCCAGATTGCAGGGGGTCGAGCAATGAGTTGGAGGACAGAAAGTGGGTTAGGCGATCGAAAACTAGTTTTTCAAGATTTTTTGACGCTAGCGGGTGCAGTTATATGGGGCGGTAGTTTGCAGGAGAGTTAGGGTCAAGGGAGGGTTTTTTGAGGATTGGGGTGACCTTTGCATGTTTGAAGAAGGCAGGGGGGCCTATCTATCAAGCTCCGTACGGAGCTTGAGGACCCGTACGGAGCTTGAGGATGGAGCTTGAGGACCCGTGTTTCTGGCGAGCCTCCAGGCTCGCCAGAAACAGCATTTATAAAGCAGCGGTCTAAAGACTGCTGCTCCATAACCCTGTCCGCCTGCTCTGATGAGGCGGACAGGAATCGCCGCAATTCAACCCGATCGAGTACGATCGGGTTGATTGACACCCCCCTGCTGGCGGACAATCGAGTCTGCAGGGGGCGGCTGTGCAACAGCAGCTCTTGTGAGCTGCTGGTGCAATACTGAATATGGAGAGTGTATTGATCTCCGCATTCAGCGATGTCTGTCGGACCTGATCCGCACTGTCGGATCAGGTCCGACAGACATTTGTTAAATAGGCCTCAGGGAATGAACCGGTAGAAAGGGATAGGTTGAATATGTGAATAAGCTGGAGTGAGGGTAGAAGACAGTAAGTATTCGATCGGGTTGATTTCCAGCGATGTCTGTCCGCCTCCTCAGAGCAGGCGGACAGGTTATGGAGCAGCGGTCTTTGTAATTCGGCCCCTCTGTTTTGAAGAAATACCTAGATAGGCACCTGGTAAATTGATAATATTCTTGCAAAACTGCTGCCATATAGTGCTCCAAAAATAAGCCACTCCTAAGCATACGTCCCTGCTTTTCAACAAATGATATCAAGAGAATGAAGAAAAATGATTATAGAAGTAAATTAGAAAGTTGTTTAAAATCCCATATTCCTTTAAATATCCCACTATTATGACAGTGATACAAAAAAAGTACCTGTAGTCCACTACTTATAGCAAATCTCTTTTCTCAAATAAAATTATACTGTTTCCTGAAAAAAAAAAAGTTCTACAGTGAGAGCTTCCCCTAAAGATTATGTAGAAGCCACTCTTGGATCACCTCATGCAAAATAAAGGGCCACTTTTGGACCCAAGTTATGTAAAAGTATGTGGCTATGCTTGATTTGAAAAATGTTTTTAAACTGAAAAATGCCTACCCAGATCAAGTGGGGAGAGGTTGTCAGCTGTGGTCTGCCGCTCAAGATGTCCCGTCTGTGTGCCTCATGGAACCACTTTTTCCTCAGGTAACATGTGATGCACTGGAAGCCACGCTAGGCCCTCCAAATTTGCAGGTCTCTTGCTGCACGGCATTCTGGGACTTATAGTTCCCAGCTATGCAGCCTAGAAAGTGATCAGCTGCACCATGATAAATTTCTAGTGCAGCTGGCAGCGGTGGTCAAAGTGGCTCCCCATAGAGGCACCAAACCAGGGTACCAGAACCCTGTCAGTGCCCTGGTCCACTAGGCTCCTGCCTGGATTGCATTTTTTCACCTCCTGATGGTGACCCTGTATGTGCAGCAATTACTCTCTAGATATCTGCAGTGTAACCTCAGTTCCTAGGTGGTGACACCCATATTTTAGAGGGAGGTGCATGAAATGTATTTAGTGTTTAATGTCCCTTTAATGACAGTGTGTACATTTGCACCACATTACGTCTTCATCCTCTTATTATGCACTGCTTTGTGATCAAGTGTTTCTAATCTTAATTAGAGCAGGTATCATAAATTAATTCTCAAGTCATTAGGGTCATAATTTCAACATTGTAATGTCAATGGTATTGGTATTAATGAATTTGTCTCTATTAAAAAGAGGTTTTATTGCTTAGTCAAGTTTCTGAAATCTCGAGACAAAAAAAAACATCAGCAATTTTATTATAGTTTATTATAATTAACAATTGGCGCAAATACCAGGATTGCAGGGAATGCTGTTGCTACTAAGGCCCCACAGTTTAATGACCTCCTGATTTGTATAAATATGGAAACAAATATAAATATATACTGTATATGCAGATATAAATATACACACCTGTATACAGTATATGTATGTTGTATAGTTAAGGTAAAAAGTACTTAGCTTGGAGGAATAATAGGGGTAATATCTTACCATTTTCTAGGGACTAAATATGTCTATTATTCTTGTTATGGTCCTTTAATTAAAGTGACAGTAAAGTCAGAATTGAATTTTCATGATTCAGATAGAGTAATTAATAAAAAAAATTCCATTTTAGTTCTATTATCTAATTTGCTTTGTTCTGTTTGTATCCTTTGTTGAAATGCATACTTAGGTATTCTCATGAGCAGCAATGCCCTACTGGGAGCTAGCTGCTGAATAGTGATTGCATGTATATGCCTTTTGTCATTTGCTCACCAGATGTGTTCAGCTAGTTCCTAGTAGTGCATTGTTGCCCCTTCAACAAAGGATACCAATATAATTAAGCAAATCTAATAATAGAAGTAAATTGGAAAGTTTTTTAAAAATTCTATGTTCTCTCTGAATCATCAAAATAAAGGTTTGGGGTTTCATCTCCCTTTAACCATTCCTTATCTGTATGTATATATATATATATATATATATATATATATATATATATATATATATATATATATATATATATATATATATATATGCGCATAGGGATAATGTTACAATAAAATATCTGTGGCTCAAGTGGAGCATTGACTTATAGTTTAGGGGCAACAAGTCCATGTGTCAGTGGCCTCTTGCAGATAGGAAATAGATCACCAAACATGATATAGGAAAAGCTATATAAGCAATGACCCAGGCCTAGGGGCTACCGCTTCTATAGCTTGCGCACTTTTGTATCACTCTCCACAATTATCAGTAAAGCTCATGTCTTTCTTTTTATGTTTCTAGAAAAAATGGCTTTTGTTGGCTACAAGGGTAAATTTCAACCCATATGGACTAAGATGGTTACAGACAATGAAGCAGCAAAGATTTATCAAGCAATCCCAGTGCCTGTTGAGAAGAAAATGAGATTATGAGGATAAAAGCTGGTCTTAATTCTGCTATCACTGCCACAAACAGCGAGGAAAGATCTTGTCTGTCAAAACGCACAACCTTTCCTTCCAGAGACACTGCCATAGGCTGTGCGTACTCTTTACAGACTGTATTGTAGGTACAATGCCAGTAAGCTTCTTATACACATGATGCCAGCCTGCAATGTACTCACTGCTGCCCAGTGTGAATGGAAAACACTCCTGGCACATAGAAAAGGATTCACTGAGTAAAAATACATTTCATTGGGTGTCTTTCCCAGATAATGTGTAACCCTCTTTAGACCTATTTGGTAACAAAAGTTTACTCATGGCACATTACTTATCATTGCGATCATTAGTAGTTTTTGTGTGAGGCCTACAGAATCTTGAAATTATTTGCAACAAACTAGCTTGTAAAACTGTTTGACCCGTTTTATCATCATAGAATGCCTTGCTATTTAGTGTATGCCATGATATTGCAGTAAGTGAAACAAACTTCCTATAATTCCATAGGTTTCTGAGATAACTAGGTATTGGAGTCTTATGTCTGTAAATTATTTCTTATATAATAAGAAGAGTAAATATATTAATGGATGCACCATGAAGTACACCTTTAGATGTACATTTTTTTCTGTCCCATAGTTAGTAAATTTATTTAAAAAATTCTGCATCATATGAAATATAAGGGAGTACTTTTGTTTTTGAGTGTAGTATTTATTGTTGGATTAGATAACAATTTCTCTTTGATTTTGCAACTGGAAACTTTTGCTAATTGACCATCCCTAAGGGTAATATATAACCTGATCAAAATGTTTATTTCACAAACAAATTCCAAATGATTCTATCAGTAATTGCTTTCACCATATGAACATTCGTTTTTAAGTCTAGTTGCCAGATTTTGTAAAATATAAAACTGAGGAGTAATTTTTAAACCCTTTAGCCATTTTTGAGTTTTATATTTTTTTTATAAGTAACAATTGGTGCTTGCTTTAATATGATGATGCTAAATGACTTTTGCCCCTGTTATAATGGGCAATTACAAATCAATAATGTTTACTGCATCCTCTATTTAGGCTATATGATTTCATGCCAAAACTTGCAATTTACACTCAAAGCAGCGTAGCATTCTGTGCTATATTAATTTCTATTAATCATAGTGCAAATGTAAGTGTCATTGAGTTTGGCAAGAAATATCAAACTCATACATTCCCATTGTTAAATGTAGTTTTAACTGGCACACTGTAAACATCTGTAACGTCCAAAATTGTGAGTTAGCTCTAGTCACAGTATAATATTGTAATGTACTGGATGTTCCTAATGGCTCATGCACAAATAGAATAATGTCATTTCATCCCATACACAGTGAGATACAAGGGCAAATAATATTCTTTACTCAGTGTATTGTTGCTTTGCACTATAAGGTGATTCTTCATCCTAATTTAACATGAACTCACCTCTAGGGCTCTCTAGAGTATTTAGTCTTAGAAAATGTTGACGTGAACACAGAATTTGCCTGAACAAGCTTTGATAATGGAAGATGCAGACAAACTGCTGTGCACAAGGATAAATGAACACAACGTGGTATTTTCTGGTATATAATATGAGTGTTCTAGAATAAAGTCCTTGCTTGTTTGTTTTTCCTGTCACCGAAATTGCTGGACCTTTTTCGGAAATAGGTGTGTAAGTACTGTAATGTGTTTTGTATGTAAGCAATATTTCTTATAGACTTCACTTGGGGGGGAAAAAGATATATTTTGTATTTATTTATGAATCAGAATATCAGGGAATGATCTAGATATGTCATTATCCTGAAGATGTAAAGGATTTGAAATCAGTGATTTTCAAATATACAGAGACTGTTTGATTTCCAGTGTCTAAACTGTTGTTAGATTGTTGTTAGCAATCATTGTCTGTTTGAAATATCAAAATAAATATATAAAAAAGAAACTTGTTCTTGTATTTCTTATGCATAAAAATAACTGTCTATTAAATATATATGAGTGATGCATCCCTTTCCAATCTTGTACACACTAACATAAACATTTTTTTAAATTATATGTTAGGCAAAATATAAGTTAAATGGACAGTATACACCAATTTTCATATAACTGCATGTAATAGACACTACTATAAACAATAATATGCACAGATACTGATTGAAAAATCCAGTATAAAACCATTTAAAAACTTACTTAGAAGCTCCCAATTTAGCACTGTTAAAAAACATGTGGAAATAGTCATATGCCCATTTTTGACTAGTACCAGCCAATTTTCTAAAGCCCCCCCAGGACCAGTTCCACCCAGACTCATTTATTAACTGCCAGGTATAATGCCTGACTTGAAGATAGGCAAAGAAATCTTTCTGTGGAAGTTCATATTCCCTTCTAAGAGAGGCAAAGGTTTTAATGCATCTCATTTCTATGTCTAGTAAATGAACAATCCTATTTAGACCTGCATTATGCCATCTTTGAAATAGTGCTGATTGCAACTCTGCATGAAACTGAAGGTTTCCCTTTAACGGTAGGTACTTTGAAATCTTCCTTTCTAGTTCCAAGAGGTTGCAAATTTTCGACCACGCTTTAATAGGGTTAATTATAGACATTAATTTTTTTATTTCAGGTGGAATTCTCATGGGTTTAATATGTATTAATGCTGTAAGTGAAAATGGAAAAGTTATATTATCTTCTAACTCGTTATATGTTACATAATCATTAGAAGAGATCCAGTCAGTTACTATCCGTGCCAAAAATGCGTAATTGTAAAGCTGAAGATCCGGCAGAGCACATCCCCCATATTTTTTAGTTAAAGACAATTTTACCAATGAGATTTTTACCTTGCCATATAAACTTTCTTAAAGCCATATTAAATATCCTGATATCTTTCCCTTTTAAAATTAATGGGGTATTTTGACTTATGTACAATATTTTAGGAAGTAAGATCATTTTGTATAGTGCTATGCAACCTGATAATGACAGAGGGAGATTTTGCCAAATTTTCTTTGTTTCCATTGCTCTATAAAGTGCTGGAACAATATTAATATTATACCAGTCATCTGGATTTGAAGATATTGCCATACCCAAATATTTCAGTGAGTCAGTTATAATAGTAAAGGGTATATTTTCCGGAGACTGTTTGGTCTGCTTTATCTATAATAATTCAGATTTGGTAGTATTTATCTTATATCCTGAAAACGAAGCATATTGCCCAATATAATATAGAAGCTTTGGTAAATTAAATTGAGTATTCCGCATATATATAAGTATATCATCAGCGTATAAAGCTATCTTAAGTTCTTTCTTTCCTATCTTAATACCATCAATGTGTTGACAAATTAAAATCCCCAATGGTTCAATCACAATATCAAAAAGTAGGGGGGAGAGAGGACATCCCTGCCTAGTGCCTCTGCCTAAAGTTATAGCTGTTGATATTCTACCATTAAGTATCAATCTTGTATGAGCTTTTTTGTATAAATTTTCGATAAATTTGGAAAACTTGCCTTTGAAACCAAATTGGGCATAAGTGTAGAAAAGGTGATCATAATGGACTGAGTCAAAGGCTTTTTCTGCGTCAATTGAAATTGCTGCCATGTATGGAGTGTCCTCCCCCCCCCCCCCCGCTCATGCTTCTCCAATCCTATAAAGTAGTCAATAGTAAGAAACAGTTCCCTTATTTTTGTCAAGAAACCAGCTTGATTTTTGTGAATAATGTTAGAAAGAAGATTATGTAATCTGCGGGCCAAGATTTAAGTAATTAATTTATAGTCTGTATTTAACAGAGCTATTGGTCTGTAAGATTCTTTCTGCGCTGGATCTTTCCCTGGCTTTAAAATAAGAGTAGTAAAGGATGCCACACAATTATGAGAAGCCGAATTTCCCTCAATGTACATGTCATTAAAGAGTGTGAATAAATATGGGGCAACAGATGGAGATAATATTTTATAAAATTCATTAGGTAAGGCATCAGGGCCCGCGGCTTTATTAAGAGGCTGATCCTGAATACCTTTATTAACTTCTGCTTACCATCTTTTTGAAGAGCTTCTATCGGTACTGAACCTTTATCTTGCTTAACTAGATTGGCAAGAAGTTTGCCTGCTTTACTATCATATCTAAGCAATTTGGCTTGGAATTTTAATTCTTTTTGGGCAGTTCTATGAATAAGGAAAGTGTCTCTTTCCTTTTTGGCGAGTGTGTATCTAGTCCATGCTTCTGGTGTTTTACTTATCAGGTACCTATTGTATGCATTTGATAATGCTTTTAAGATTTCTTTCTCCCGTAACTTATATTTTCTAGTTCTATTGACATTATATGCCAAGATCTCCCCCCTTAATACTGCCTTCGCTGCTTCCCAAAAGACTGCAGGGCGATTTATATATTCATGATTAAATTTAACGTATTCCTCAAATTTATGTTTCAAACTATTTTTAAAGTCAAAATCTGAGGCTAAGTGTTTAGGAAAGTAAAACCGAGAACTAGAGAGACTCTGTTGCGCGTATTTCTATAATAATTGGAGCATTGGAACGATCAGAAGTATACTAGACTCAATCTCTAATTTGTATAACTTTTCATCTAAAAGAAAATCTATTCTTGAGAGACTCTTATAAGCCTTAGAGAGGCAAGTGTATTCTCTAATATCTGGGTTTTGGGATCTCCAAATATCTTTTACCTTTAAATTTTGGAAGAGTTTTAGATTCAAGGTTGCCTCTTTTAGTTTTTATGGGAGAGGGATTTTGCCTTCGTCTGTCTAGGGGAAATTTCAGTGCCATGTTAAAATCCCCTCCTATGATCAAAAATCCCTCCATGTTGGAGAGTATTTTTGCCTGCAATAGTTCCCAGAACACAGGATCAAAAACATTTGGCGCATATATATTGCAGAGTGTGTATAACGTTTTAGCGATTAAAATTCTTACTATCAAAAATCTCCCCTCTGGGTCTGTTTCTACATGTAAAATTTCGTAAGTTATCTTTTTCCCAACCAATATTGCAACCCCCCCCTTCCGCACAACAGCAGGAGAAGAAATAACTTCTTTAACGCAAACATTCTTAAGTTTAGTTACTTCCTCTAATTTCAGATGAGTTTCCTGGAGGAAGGCAATATCTGTTTTTATCTTTTTTAGGTAGGATATTATTGTCTTTCATTTAATCGGAGATGTTTATACCGCCTATGTTCCAGGAGACCATCTTACAATTTTTAGACATTTTCAAAATTTAGAGGTGGGAGGGAAGAAAAAGAGAGAAGAGAAGAAAAAAAAAAAAGGGAGAAGACCCTTAGTACCCCTCCGCCCGCCCCCCTTCCCATACCTTGCCTCATCTGGCCATATAAACTTCAATGACCTGAAGAGACATCCTATTGAACAGCATCAAGAATTTTATAATAATATTCTCACAAGAAAAAGAAAAAAAAATATTGTTTAGTATAATCAATTGTTATCCCTGGGGTAATCTCTGTGTAATAAATTTTTCTGCGTCTATAGCTGACTCAAAGAAATGTACATGAGTATCAATTGTTATTTTCAGTTTGGCTGGGTATATTGGAGTAGCTTGGTGACCTTGATTAATTAGTCTGGTGCAAATTGGAGCCAATTCCCTTCTCTTGGCTGAAGTCTCAGCCGAGAAGTCTTGAAAAAGCATAATTTTGGCGTTGCCTAAGAATATAAGTTGTTTTTTTCTGTAATATTGGAGAAGTGTAAGTTTATCCTGATAGTTTAGGATTTTGGCAATAATTGGCCTGGGTTTGGAGTTCCCTTGCTCGGTTGTTTGCCTGCCTAATCTGTGGACTCTCTCTATCGCTATTTGTGATTGAGTTTGTGGGATTTGCAAGAGCTGTGGAAGTGTAACTGTTAGGAGTTTATTAAGGTCTTCATATTGTTTTTCCTCAGGGACCCCTATTAATCTGAGATTGTTCCTCCAGGCACGGTTTTCCAAGTCTTATAACTTGGTCTGTGTTTTGGAAAGTTTAAGGCTTATATCTGCTATCCTTATATTGTGACTTATTGTAGTGTCCTTTAGGTCAGAAATTCTTTGTTCTGCTTCGGACAATCTATTGGAGAACTAGCGTATTTCAGTTGTCAGTGACAACATATCTTGCTTAATTTCATTTCTGAGAGCTTCAAATTTAGGAGTCAGGGCTTCAGTTATATTTAGGACCAATAGTTGTACATCTATTGGTTCATTCATCTGTGTAGAGTTAGTACTATTAGCCTGTGTGTTTACCAAAGTTTCCAGAGTGGTCTTGTTCTTTTTATCTCTATACCGATCTGCCATGGCTGAAGGTGAGGTTTTGGCTTGTGAAGTGAATAATTAATCCATGTGTGTCCGTGAATCTGAATTGAGTGAGAGCAACTAGTGCTACTGGGTGAGAAAAAAAAAACCTGAAGGAAGACGGGGGAAAAAAAAATTCAGCCGAAGGATTATTGTGAAGGAAGGGATGTGTAATGTGAAGGAAGAAGGGGATGTGGAGGGGAGAAAAAAAAAGGAGCGAAGGGGGGCCTAGGTGAGTGTGAATTAAGTGTTTAGTGAATTGTGAAGGGGTGAGCCAAAAACCTTCTGTTCAATCAGAGAGATTGGCACTTAGCAAAAATTTGATTGAACCACAGCTGTTTGGAGTGTTATTTTAAAAAGGAATATTTCACCCTGAAAATAAAATAATTATTCCTGATTTCTAGAATCCTGTACCTCTGTTTTAAGAAGGTCCTTCCTCTGAAGGTTATTCCTTCCCTTTTCTTATCACTTTTATAGTATTTTTTTTATAGATAAGGTTGTCAAAAATAAGGGAATTTTTATGTTATTTCGTAGAGGTAGTATAAATTAGCCACTTGATTAAGTCTATTTTAATTCTAAACATGCTATAGGGGAGAGAAAAACAAAAAAACAAAAAACGTAAGGGAAAGATCCCCAATAATTATGGGTAAAAAGTAGCAATAAATTAATATAAAAACAGTTGTTCAAGGAAATGCAATAATTGTTAGATAAACAGTATGGTCAATTTCTCTGAATTTTTCCATGTTTAGCAACAAGCTTAGTTTGACCCAGTAAGTATATTCTATTTCGCCTGTACTTTCTCCTCTGCCCCTTATGCCCCTTCTGCTCTTCCGCCTATCCTCTCTTATGCTTCTTCTCTTACTTATTTGGGGAGTTCTAGATTTATCCTCAATAGGCCTCTAATGTAAGAGAAGACTCTTAATTGCTAGGTTGATATAACTGAAGAGTTGCTATATTTCATTTAAGAACAGTTATAGATTCTAATGTACTTTTGCTATTGAACTATTTTGAGAGTTTCTAGTATATTAGTACACTTCTTCCTCTCTGTCTCTTCTCCTGGTTAATTCAAGAAAATGAGACAATAATTAAATAAGCAATATGATCAACTTCTCTTAAGACTTAATCGTACATATGGTAAACAGCATGTCCCATTTTAGGCCAGAGGTGTGTTCTGTTAGCCCTGTACTGTTTTCTTATCTTCTCTTAACCCTCCTTCCCCCTCTCTTCCCTTCTCACTCTTGTACCTATTTTATTTTTACTTATTTAAGCATTCTAATTTATTAAATATTGTTTAAAATAGGAGTATAATGATATAAGCCTTATACCACCTTAATAAGTGATATACTAAATCTCCAGTGGAAAAAAAGAATGCTATTGATAGATACAATTTAGTCAGATTTTGCTAATGGAACTATTTTAAATGTTCTTATTGTATCAGATTGGTTCCCATTTTTTCCTCTTTCCTTTTCCCCTTCCCTTCTATCCCCTTTGTATAATTATAATGAAAATACTTTGAAACAATAGTGAGTTACAATATTTCAAAGAGAGATCATAAGAAGCAATTATAGAAAATACAACTTTACATCTCAAAAAAGTTATCAAGTTAAGAGCTAAGTTCTGGCCGGGGAGTTAAGAGGAAAGAGGATCCATGGTAGTTATGACAGTACCTTATTTTGTCCATGGGAATTAACCCGGTCAGCATTTAGTACGATCCTGTAAAATTCTATAACTCTGACCTTGGCTTAATACTCCCTCGTGCAGTTCATATAGAAGGGAGCAGCTCTGCAGGGTATAATCACACTACTGTGTATTGGCCTGTGGGGAGAGCGCCTCTACACATCGGCTACTACTTTGGCATGACAGGTCGGTTCAATGAAGCCCCCCCTCACACAGGATCCGTGGGAGGGGACGGACCAGCGAGGACAAAACTAGTACCTGAGGCAGTGTAGCCGGAGAAGTGAGCCTCTATGACCCGGTACACCTGGCACAACGTTGAAGGACAGACTGGGTGAATCCCGCCTCACACAGCTTCCACCAATCAGCTGGGTATGACTGAAGCCCCAGAAAATGCAGCCGGGGCAAGGAACATCTGTGGTCATGCGATCCTCACACTCTGGGGAGAGCCCCTCCTCTCGCAGCATCCGTGGGAGTAGGGCGGAACACGAAAAGACAACCGGACTCCTGTGTGGATACAACCGGTAAGTGGAATGACTATGTTTAGGTTAGCCCGGTGTCGAGTGGGCCCTTCTTCTCTTTGTGTCAAAAGCGAAGGTAAGGAGCACTGCTCCGTGCCCACAAATACAGTTCCCCAGGATATGGGTATTCAAAGTCACCAAACTGGCAATGTCCACAAGGGTCAACTCTCAGGAACACTCCTTAGTACTCAATAAGCACATAGATTCCTATTGATACAAATAGTTGTAATCTTCCTTTCACAACATGCATAGGAGGAAGATAACCCCAGCCGGCAAACTTAGATTAAGTAGTTTGAGAGGGCACAAGAGAAGGAGTTTGAGCCATATAGAGCTTCTGTCTCTTACCCCCTAACGCAGCATTTGTGGGAGGGGGGGCGTAAAACTGCAGTGTCAGCAAGGTATTTCGTTTTTCGGGGGAAGAAAACAATATGATGAATTTCAGAAAAGCAAGATTTTTGCGTCAAGGAACATACAGTGCCTTAGGCCTAGATTTAGAGTTGGGCGGTAGCCGTCAAAACCAGCGTTAGAGGCTCCTAACGCTGGTTTTTACCGCCCCCTGGTATTTGGCGTCAGTCAGGAAAGGGTCTAACGCTCACTTTGCAGCCGCAACTTTTCCATACCGCAGATCCCCCTACACCATTTGCGTATCCTATCTTTTCAATGGGATCTTTCTAACGCCGGTATTTAGAGTCGTGGCTGAAGTGAGTGTTAGAAATCTAACAACAAAACTCCAGCCGCAGAAAAAAAACAGGAGTTAAGTCAGTAGTTAAGAGCTTTCTGGGCTAACGCCGGTTTATAAAGCTCTTAACTACTGTGCTCTAAAGTACACTAACACCCATAAACTACCTATGTACCCCTAAACCGAGGCCCCCCCACACCGCAGCCACTGTATTAATTTTTTTAACCCCTAATCTGCCGCTCCGTACACCGCCGCCAGCTACATTATCCCTATGTACCCCTAATCTGCTGCCCCTAACATCGCTGACACCTACATAATATTTATTAACCCCTAATCTGCCCCCCCCAACGTCGCCGCTACCTTACCTACACTTATTAACCCCTAATCTGCCGACCGAACCGCACCGCTACTATAATAAATGTATTAACCCCTAATCCGCCTCACTCCCGCCTCAATAACCCTATAATAAATAGTATTAACCCCTAATCTGCCCTCCCTAACATCGCCGACACCTAACTTCAAACATTAACCCCTAATCTGCCGACCGGAGCTCACCGCTATTCTAATAAATTTTTTAACCCCTAAAGTTAAGTCTAACCCTAACACTAACACCCCCCTAAGTAAAATATAATTTAAATCTAACGAAATAAATTAACTCTTATTAAGCACTATGTTGTGAATTTCTTTTTTTACAGGGACACTTTTTAGGATACCATAGGAGCAGCTGACAGGTGCTAGGATCCAATCAGCTACTTCAGCAACCACACTCAGGAATTTGGATCTGTTAAAGTAACTAACATTGGAAGGAATCAATTTCCTCACTTTCACCTTGCTTTTCATCACCCATTTTTTCCATTTTTTAGTTTTGATAGACTTATTTTTGTTCTTCACTAACATTTGTTGATCAACTTTTTGAACACTTTTTTTGATTATATTTTATATTTTATTTTTTATGTTATTGCATATTGTGTATTTTATTTTTTATGTTATTGCATATTGTGTATTTTATTTAATTATATCTTAACCTCACTGGATTAAGTAGCTAGCATTTTTATATCCATTTGCACTCACTCACTATTTGATTGTATCTATACAATTATTTTGCTACCCCCCTTTTTTTGCACTGCAGTGCATTTTTCTATTTTTTGGAACACTATTTTTGTAACACTAATTTTGAACACTATTGTTTGTATTATTGTTTATTAGT
This sequence comes from Bombina bombina, assembly GCF_027579735.1. Lineage (NCBI taxonomy): Eukaryota > Metazoa > Chordata > Amphibia > Anura > Bombinatoridae > Bombina > Bombina bombina. The sequence goes on from NC_069504.1 coordinate 647,253,499, forward strand.
TTTTTTGCTTGATGCACTTGCTACAGTTGTACTGAGGCTAATTCTGTTTTATTAGTATACACTCTTATTCTGGTGTACCACTCACACTGATCACCTGTTATTACCTCTGTTTTTATTGTAATTATCAGCTTTGGCCCTTTGAGCCGCTTCTGTAAGATATTCCTGTATTTGTAATTTTATTTATATGTGCTTTTTACATTTTTTATATATAGTCCTTTATTACTGATGCTTTTTAACATGGTTCATTAAATAATCTTCTTTTATCTCTCTGTGAGTATATTTATCCCTTGGCCTCTTGTTGGCGCTGTATTCACTTCTTACTACTTGTTAAATATAATTTTTATCTAACGAAATAAATTAACTCTTATTAAATAAATTAATCCTATTTAAAACTAAATACTTACCTGTAAAATAAACCCTAATATAGCTACAATATAAATTATAATTATATTGTAGCTATTTTAGGATTAATATTTATTTTACAGGCAACTTTGTAATTATTTTAAACAGGTACAATAACTATTAAATAGTTAATAACTATTTAATAGTTACCTAGTTAAAATAATTACAAAATTGCCTGTAAAATAAATCCTAACCTAAGTTACAATTAAACCTAACACTACACTATCAATAAATTAATTAAATAAAATACCTACAATTATCTACAATTAAACCTAACACTACACTATCAATAAATTAATTAAATAAAATACCTACAATTATCTACAATTAAACCTAACACTACATTATCAATAAATTAATTAAATACAATACCTACAAATAACTACAATTAAATAAACCAACTAAAGTACAAAAAATAAAAAAGAACTAAGTTACAAAAAATAAAAAAATATTTACAAACATTAGAAAAATATTACAACAATTTTAAACTAATTACACCTACTCTAAGCCCCCTTAAATAAAATAACAAAGACCCCCAAAATAAAAAAATGCCCTACCCTATTCTAAATTAAAAAAGTTCAAAGCTCTTTTACCTTACCAGCCCTGAAAAGGGCCATTTGCGGGGCATGCCCCAAATAATTCAGCTCTTTTGCCTGTAAATAAAAACATACAATACCCCCCCAACATTACAACCCATCACCCACATACCCCTAATCTAACCCAAACCCCCCTTAAATAAACCTAACACTAAGCCCCTGAAGATCTTCCTACCTTATCTTCACCATGCCAGGTTCTGATCTGAACAGCCAATAGAATGCGAGCTCAATCTGATTGGCTGATTGGATCAGCCAATCGGATTGAACTTGAATCTTATTGGCTGATTCCATCAGCCAATCAGAATATTCCTACCTTAATTCCGATTGGCTGATAGAATCCTATCAGCCAATCGGAATTCGAGGGACGCCATCTTGGATGACGTCATTTAAAGGAACCGTCATTCGGCGAGTAGGCGTCAGTTGAAGAGGTTGGATCCGCGTCGGCTGGGAAGAAGATGGCTCCGCTCCAGAAGAAAGAAGATTGAAGATGGCGCTTGATAGAAGACTTCATCCCAATGATGGACTTCCGCCTTCAGCCCGATGATGGAGTTCTTCAGCCGCCGCTTGGATCAAGACTTCGGACCCTCTTCTGGAGCGATCGGTGAACCTGGCATGGTGAAGATAAGGTAGGAAGATCTTCATGGGCGTAGTGTTAGGTTTATTTAAGGGGGGTTTGGGTTAGATTAGGGGTATGTGGGTGGTGGGTTGTAATGTTGGGGGGGGTATTGTATGTTTTTATTTACAGGCAAAAGAGCTGAATTATTTGGGGCATGCCCCACAAATGGCCCTTTTCAGGGCTGGTAAGGTAAAAGAGCTTTGAACTTTTTAAATTTAGAATAGGGTAGGGCATTTTTTTTATTTTGGGGGTCTTTGTTATTTTATTAGGGGGCTTAGAGTAGGTGTAATTAGTTTAAAATTGTTGTAATATTTTTCTAATGTTTGTAAATATTTTTTTATTTTTTGTAACTTAGTTCTTTTTTATTTTTTGTACTTTAGTTAGTTTATTTAATTGTAGTTATTTGTAGGTATTTAATTAATTTATTGATAGTGTAGTGTTAGGTTTAATTGTAACTTAGGTTAGGATTTATTTTACAGGCAATTTTGTAATTATTTTAACTAGGTAACTATTAAATAGTTATTAACTATTTAATAGCTATTGTACCTGTTTAAAATAATTGCAAAGTTGCCTGTAAAATAAATATTAATCCTAAAATAGCTACAATATAATTATAATTTATATTGTAGCTATATTAGGGTTTATTTTACAGGTAAGTATTTAGCTTTAAATAGGAATAATTTATATAATAAGAGTTAATTTATTTCGTTAGATTTAAATTATATTTAACTTAGGGGGGTGTTAGTGTTAGGGTTAGACTTAGCTTTAGGGGTTAATCCGATTGGCAGATTAGGGATTAATTATTGTAGGTAGCTGGCGGCGACGTTGTGGGGGGCAGATTAGGGGTTAATAAATATAATATAGGGGTCGGCGGTGTTAGGGGCAGCAGATTAGGGGTACATAGGTATAATGTAGGTTGCGGCGGTATACGGAGCGGCAGATTAGGGGTTAATAATAATATGCAGGTGTCAGCGATAGCGGGGGCAGCAGATTAGGGGTTAATAAGTGTAAGGTTAGGGGTGTTTAGACTCGGGGTACATGTTAGAGTGTTAGGTGCAGACTTAGAAACTGTTTCCCCATAGGAAACAATGTAGCTGCGTTAGGAGCTGAACGCTGCTTTTTTGCAGGTGTTAGGTTTTTTTTCAGCTCAAACAGCCCCATTGTTTCCTATGGGGGAATCGTGCACGAGCATGTTTTTGAAGCTGGCCGCGTCCGTAAGCACAGCTGGTATCGAGAGTTGCAGTGGCGTTAAATATGCTCTACGCTCCCTTTTTGGAGCCTAACGCAGCCATTCTGTGAACTTTAAATACCAGCAGTATTTAAAAGGTGCGGGAGAAAAAAAGCATGCGTTAGCTACGCACTCCTTTGGCCGCAAACCTCTAAATCTAGCCGTTAGTCTGGTATTATAAACAGCTCAGTGCGATGGTATAACACTGTTTGCACAACCTTGCACTTGTGCTCCTCCCCCGGGAGGCCAGAGCATGCAATTTTAAGCAACTTTCAAATGTTTTCCTATTATCATTTTTTCTTCGTTCTCTTGCTATCTTTATTTGAAAAAGCAGGAATATAAGCTTAGGAGTCAGCCCATTTTTGGTTCAGCACCCTGGGTAGAGCTTGCTAATTGGTGGCTACATAATACAAAAAATACTACCAATTAAAAATCTTAATTACCAATTTTAAAAAACCTAACACTACGAAAAAAAATAAAAAAAATCTAAAATTACAAAATATAATAAACACTAAATTACGAAAAATAAAAAACACTAAGCTTACCAAAAATAATAAACTAAATTATCAAAAACAATTACACCTAATCTAATAGTCCTATAAAAATAAAAAAGCCCCAATCAGAATAGATAATCCTCTTTCAGATGAGACATAAAGGGCTGGTAATTGCAATATTGTGTGACGTTTTTCAAACAATGCTCTTTATATGTTATACTTACTGGGAAGAGAGTTTTAAACCATTATAGTTTAATATATAAGATTTCAGAATGTGTATATATTGGTCTAGCTATAGGACAAACTCCCATGCTGTTTGTTGTAAATTGTTTGCTGTATATGTTGGCAGACTAAACGATTTAATAGTCCATAATATTAATTAGCCGGAAATAATGATTACCAATTAGATATACCAAATAGGGCTTGTAATTGCAATTTAATGTTAAATTCCCCATATTATACTCTCATTATGCCCTACGTTAGGAAGAGAGTTTTGAATCTATGTTCAAGTAACAGTTCTACATCATGCTTGTTTGTTTGTGTGTTTACACTTTTTGTTTGCACTGTTGATACTGTTCATGATTTGTTTTACAGAACAGCTGTTGTGTTACAATTTCAGCACATAGACCTTGTACCAGATACCGTGCTACATTCCAGACATCTTGCTCTAAAACATAGGTAATGATGCCACAATTTACAGGTAATACTACGCATCTATTAACACTTCTGACACAAACTGCCAAGGGCCTAAATTCACCTCACAAGCGCTCTAAGGCGTTATCAGATTTATCTAAAAGACGGGTAGACATCCTTTTTCTTTCATGTAATTAGCAAGAGTCCATGAGCTAGTGACGTATGGGATATACAATCCTACCAGGAGGGGCAAAGTTTCCCAAACTTCAAAATGCCTATAAATACACCCCTCACCACACCCACAATTCAGTTTTACAAACTTTGCCTCCCGTGGAGGTGGTGAAGTAAGTTTGTGCTAGATTCTTCGTTGATATGCGCTCCGCAGCAGGCTGGAGCCCGGTTTTCCTCTCAGAGTGCAGTGAATGTCAGAGGGATGTGAAGAGAGTATTGCCTATTTGAATACCATGGTCTCCTTCTACGGGATCTATTTCATAGGTTCTCTGTTATCGTTCGTAGAGATTTCTTCTCCTACCTCCCTTTTCAGATCGACGATATACTCTTATATACCATTACCTCTACTGATTCTCGTTTCAGTACTGGTTTGGCTATCTACTATATGTAGATGAGTGTCTTGGGGTAAGTAAGTCTTATTTTATTATGACACTCTTAAGCTATGGTTATTAATAAAGTTCTAAATATACGTGTTTAAACTTATATTTGCCATGATTCAGGGTAATCAGTATTCCTTATTTCAGACAGTCAGTTTCATTATTTGGGATAATGCATATGAATGATTATTTTTTCTTACCTTAAAAGTTTTTCAATTGACTTTTTTCTCTGTGGGCTGTTAGGCTCGCGGGGGCTGAAAATACTTCAATTTATTGCGTTATTTTTTGCGCGGACTTTTTTGGCGCAAACATTTTGTCATTTCCGGCGTCCTAATTGACGCCGGAAGTTGTTCGTGGTTGCGTCATTTTTTGACGTTTTTTTGTGTTCAGACGTTTTTTTGCGCCAAAAATGTGGGCGTTATTTTTTTTCGGCATCACCGGATATGGCGTCATACGTAGCGCAAAAAAATATAGGCGTTGTACTTAGCGCCAATAATGTGGGCATCATTTTTGGCGCCAAAAAATGTGGGCGTCATTCTTGTCTCCACCTTTTTTTCACATTATTTCAGTCTCATTTTTCATTGCTTCTGGTTGCTAGAGGCTTGTTCATTGGCATTTTTTCCCATTCCTGAAACTGTCATTTAAGGAATTTGATAATTTTGCTTTATATGTTGTTTTTTCTATTACATATTGCAAGATGTCTCAACTTGACCCTGGATCAGAATCTACTTCTGGAAAGACGCTGCCTGATGCTGGTTCTACCAAAGTTAAGTGCATTTGTTGTAAACTTGTGGTAACTGTTCCTCCGGCTGTAGTTTGTGATGAATGTCATGATAAACTTTCTAATGCAGATAGTATTTCCATTAGTAATAATCCATTACCTGTTGTTGTTCCCTCAACATCTAATGCTCAGGATGTTCCTGTTAATGTAAAAGAATTTGTTTCTAAATCTATTAGGAAGGCTCTGTCTGTTATTCCTCCTTCCAGTAAACGTAAAAGGTCTTTTAAAACTTCTCATATTTCAGATGAATTTTTAAGTGACCGTCATCATTCTGACTTGTCTGTTTCTGATGAGGATTTATCTGGTTCAGAAGAGTCTGTCTCAGATATTGACACTGATAAATCTTCATATTTATTTAAAATGGAATTTATTCGTTCTTTACTTAAAGAAGTGTTAATCGCATTAGATATGGAGGAGTCTAGTCCTCTTGATACTAAATCTACTAAGCGTTTAAATTCGGTTTTCAAACCTCATATAGTTATTCCAGATGTTTTTCCTGTCCCTGATGCTATTTCTGAAGTAATTTCTAGGGAATGGAATAATCTGGGTACTTCATTTACTCCTTCTCAAAGGTTTAAGAAATTGTACCCTGTGCCATCTGATAGATTAGAGTTTTGGGACAAAATCCCTAAAGTTGATGGGGCTATCTCTACTCTTGCTAAACGTACTACTATTCCCACGGCGGATAGTACTTCCTTTAAGGATCCTTTAGATAGGAAGCTTGAATCCTTTCTAAGGAGAGCTTATTTATGTTCAGGTAATCTCCTTAGACCTGCTATTTCTTTGGCTGATGTTGCTGCTGCTTCCACTTTTTGGTTGGAGGCTTTAGCGCAACAAGTGTCAGACCATAATACTCATAGCATTGTTAAACTTCTTCAACATGCTAATAACTTTATTTGTGATGCCATCTTTGATATCATTAGAATTGATGTCAGGTATATGTCTTTAGCTATTTTAGCTAGAAGAGCTTTATGGCTTAAAACTTGGAATGCAGATATGACTTCTAAGTCAACTTTGCTTTCTCTTTCTTTACAAGTTAATAAATTATTTGGTTCTCAGTTGGATTCTATTATTTCAACTGTTACTGGGGGGAAAGGAACTTTTTTGCCTCAGGAAAAAAAATCTAAAGGTAAATACAGGGCTGCTAATCGTTTTCGTTCCTTTCGTCAGAATAAGGAACAGAAGGCTGACCCTTCCCCTAAAGGAACGGTTTACGTTTGGAAACCTTCTCCAGTCTGGAATAAATCCAAGCCTTTTAGAAAGTCAAAGCCAGCTCCCAAGTCCACATGAAGGTGCGGCCCTCATTCCAGCACAGTTGGTAGGGGGCAGGTTATGATTTTTCAAAGATATTTGGATCAATTCGATTCACAGTCTTTGGATTCAGAACATTGTTTCACAAGGGTACAGAATAGTTTTCAAGGTAAGGCCACCTGCGAGAAGATTTTCTCTCTCTCGCATTCCAATAAACCCAGTGAAGGCTCAGGCGTTTCTGAAATGTGTTTCAGATCTAGAGTTGGCTGGGGTAATTGTGCCAGTTCCAGTTTTGGAACGGGGTCTGGGGTTTTACTCAAATCTATTCATTGTACCAAAAAAGGAGAATTCCTTCAGACCAGTTCTGGATCTAAAAATATTGAATCGTTATGTAAGGATACCAACATTCAAAATGGTAACTATAAGGACTATTGTGCCTTTTGTTCAGCAAGGGCATTATATGTCCACAATAGATTTACAGGATGCATATCTTCATATTCCAATTCATCCAGATCACTATCAGTTTCTGAGATTCTCTTTTCTAGACAAGCATTACCAGTTTGTGGCCCTTCCGTTTGGCCTAGCAACAGCTCCAAGGATCTTTTCAAAGGTTCTCGGTGCCCTTCTCTCTGTAATCAGAGAACAGGGTATTGCGGTATTTCCTTATTTGGACAATATCTTGGTACTTGCTCAGTCTTCACATTCTGCAGAATCTCATACGAATCAACTTGTGTTGTTTCTGCAAAGACATGGTTGGAGGATCAATTTACCAAAGAGTTCGTTGATTCCTCAGACAAAGGTAACCTTTTTGGGTTTTCAAATAGATTCAGTGTCCATGACTTTGTCTCTAACAGAAAAGAGACGTCTGAAATTGGTTTCAGCCTGTCGAAACCTTCAGTCTCAATCATTCCCTTCGGTAGCTTTGTGCATGGAAATTCTAGGTCTCATGACTGCTGCATCGGACGCGATCCCCTTTGCTCGTTTTCACATGCGACCTCTTCAGCTTTGTATGCTGAACCAGTGGTGCATGGATTATACAAAGATATCACAATTAATATCCTTAAATCCCAATGTACGACACTCTCTGACGTGGTGGATAGATCACCATCGTTTAGTCCAAGGGGCTTCTTTTGTTCGTCCAACCTGGACTGTGATCTCAACAGATGCGAGTCTGTCAGGTTGGGGAGCTGTATAGGGATCTCTGACAGCGCAGGGGGTTTGGGAATCTCAGGCGGCGAGATTACCAATAAACATTTTGGAACTTTGTGCGATTTTCAGAGCTCTTCAGTTCTGGCCTCTTCTGCAGAGAGAATCGTTTATTTGTTTTCAGACAGACAATGTCACAACCGTGGCATATGTCAATCATCAAGGGGGGACTCACAGTCCTCAGGCTATGAAAGAAGTATCTTGGATACTTGTATGGGCGGAATCCAGCTCCTGTCTAATCTCTGCGGTTCACATCCCAGGTGTAGGCAATTGGGAAGCGGATTATCTCAGTCGCCAGACGTTACATCCGGGTCGAATGGTCTCTTCACCCAGAGGTATTTCTTCAGATTGTTCAAATCTGGGGACTTCCAGAAATAGATCTGATGGCCTCTCATCTAAACAAGAAACATCCCAGGTATCTGTCCAGATCCAGGGATCCTCAGGCGGAGGCAGTGGACGCGTTGTCGCTTCCTTGGAATTATCATCCTACCTATATCTTTCCGCCTCTAGTTCTTCTTCCAAGAGTGATTTCCAAAATTCTAATGGAACGTTCGTTTGTACTGCTGGTGGCTCCAGCATGGCCTCACAGGTTTTGGTATGCGGATCTCATTCGGATGGCCAGTTGCCAACCTTGGACTCTTCCGTTAAGACCAGACCTTCTATCTCAAGGCCCTTTTTTCCATCAGGATCTCAAATCATTAAATTTGAAGGTATGGAGATTGAACGCTTGATTCTTAGTCATAGAGGTTTCTCTGACTCAGTATTTAATACTATGTTACAGGCTCGTAAATCTGTGTCTAGGAAGATTTATTATCGAGTCTGGAAGACTTACATTTCTTGGTGTTCTTCTCATAAATTCTCCTGGCATTCTTTTAGAATTCCTAGAATTTTACAGTTTCTTCAGGATGGTTTGGATAAAGGTTTGTCTGCAAGTTCCTTGAAAGGACAAATCTCTGCTCTTTCTGTTCTTTTTCACAGAAAGATTGCTAATCTTCCTGATATTCATTGTTTTGTACAGGCTTTGGTTCGTATCAAACCTGTCATTAAATCAATCTCTCCTCCTTGGAGTCTTAATTTGGTTCTGAGGGCTTTACAAGCTCCTCCGTTTGAACCTATGCATTCTCTGGACATTAAATTACTTTCTTGGAAAGTTCTGTTCCTTTTGGCCATCTCTTCTGCTAGAAGAGTTTCTGAGTTATCTGAGTTTCTGAGTTATCTTTCTTGTGAATCTCCTTTTCTGATTTTTCATCAGGATAAGGCGGTGTTGCGGACTTCATTTAAATTTTTACCTAAGGTTGTGAATTCTAACAACATTAGTAGAGAAATTGTTGTTCCTTCATTGTGTCCTAATCCTAAGAATTCTCTGGAGAGATCTTTACATTCTTTGGATGTAGTAAGAGCTTTAAAATATTATGTTGAAGCTACTAAAGATTTTAGAAAGACTTCTAGTCTATTTGTTATCTTTACTGGTTCCAGGAAAGGTCAGAAGGCCTCCGCCATTTCTTTGGCGTCTTGGTTAAAGTCTTTGATTCATCATGCTTATGTAGAGTTGGGTAAATCTCCGCCTCAAAGGTTTACGGCTCATTCTACTAGGTCAGTTTCTACTTCCTGGGCATTTAGGAATGAAGCTTCTGTTGATCAGATTTGCAAAGCAGCAACTTGGTCTTCTTTGCATACTTTTACTAAATTCTACCATTTTGATGTTTTCTCTTCTTCTGAAGCAGTTTTTGGTAGAAAAGTACTTCAGGCAGCTGTTTCAGTTTGATTCTTCTGCTTATAATTTCAGTTTTTTTCATTATTAAGATTAAAACTTTTGTTTTGGGTTGTGGATTATTTTTCAGCGGAATTGGCTGTCTTTATTTTATCCCTCCCTCTCTAGTGACTCTTGCGTGGAAGTTCCACATCTTGGGTATTTATTATCCCATACGTCACTAGCTCATGGACTCTTGCTAATTACATGAAAGAAAACATAATTTATGTAAGAACTTACCTGATAAATTCATTTCTTTCATATTAGCAAGAGTCCATGAGGCCCACCCTTTTTTTGTGGTGGTTATGATTTTTTTTGTATAAAGCACAATTATTCCAATTCCTTATTTTGATGCTTTCGCTCCTTTCTTATCACCCCACTTCTTGGCTATTCGTTAAACTGAATTGTGGGTGTGGTGTGGGGTGTATTTATAGGCATTTTGAGGTTTGGGAAACTTTGCACCTCCTGTTAGGAATGTATATCCCATACGTCACTAGCTCATGGACTTTTGCTAATATGAAAGAAATGAATTTATCAGGTAAGTTCTTATATAAATTATGTTTTTTGCAGGAAACCCATTTTCAACACAACAAAGAGCCCAAATATTTTGGGAAAACATTTACGACACACTTTCACAGTTCAGGGCCTAACAAAAAAGCAGGAGTTAGCATCTTGATTAGAAAGAATCTACCTTTCATATTAACCCACACAAGTAAAGACAAAGAAGGCAGATTCCTAGGACTAACAGGACTTTTGTATGGTAGACCTATAACGTTGGTGAATATATACGCCCCAAACTCTAAACAGGCCCCCTTTTTCCAAAGCATTTTCAAAAAAATTTAGATCTTGCAGTAGGACCTATATATTTTGCAGGTGATTTTAATTTCCCCTTACAACCATCAAAAGATAGTTCCAACCCTACAATTTCAGTACCCAAAAAAATCTCTATGATCTCAATTTATATGACATATGGCGCTTTATACACACGGACAAAAGGGATTACACTTTTTTTTCCAATCATTACAAATCCTATAGCAGATTAGACTATATATTTACTAATCAAAAAGGTCTTGCTTCTGTACGTCGCTGCGAGATCTCACCAACCTCATGGTCTGATCACTCAGCAGTAATGTTAAAATGTTCATGGCCCGAAGTACACTTTGAGCCTTTTAACTGGAAACTGGATGAAACTCTACTAAACAACCCAGATTCTCTACATAAATTGTCAACACTTTTGACAGACTATTTTACTCATAATGTTAATTTGGTAGAAAATAACTATTTAATATGGGAAGCGCACAAATGTGTAATTCGGGGAGAATTAATAAAATTGAAAGCGCAACAACAAAAACGGTACCACCAACAATATAGATATCTAACAGACACCTTTACAAAACTAGATCATGCATTGAAACAGAACCCAAATGACCCTACACTAACACAGGAATATAACACAGCCCGTAAAGCTTTAGATGAATTTTTGGAAATAGAATACCAAACCCTACATAAAAAAACAAATTGTATGTTCTATTATGAGAGCAATAGGGCAGGTAAGCTTTTAGCACGTGCGCTAAAAAAGAAAAGACTCAAATCATTTATCTATGAGATCCATCACCCAAAATGCAAGACTCCCCTTTGTACCACCAATGAAATTCTCCACACCTTTCAGGACTACTATACAGAACTTTATAATATCACAAAAATTCCCCAATCCGAGGATCACCTTTCTAATCTTAATGCATATATAAACAATTGCCAAGTCCCTAAACTCACGGCAGAGCAACTTGAAGCCCTAAAAACACCCATAACCACACAAGAACTTTAACATGCAATAATTAATCAACCAAATGGGAAAAGTCCAGGCCCAGATGGTCTATCAGCTAAATACTATAAAGCCTTTTCTTCTATTCTTTTTCCACACCTTTCCCAACTTTTTAATGAGGTAACGGAAGAAAACCCATTTCCACCATCGATGCTTGAAGCGCAAGTATCAGTAATTCCAAAACCGAGGAAGCAGCCAACCACACCAGCAAACTTCCGTCCGATTTCTCTACTCAATGTAGATATTAAATTGTATGCAAAAATCCTTGCGACCCGTATCAATTTGGCTCTCCCATCTTTAATCCATATAAACCAAGCAGGCTTCATGCCCACACGTGAAGCTAGGGACAATACCACTAAGGTCCTAACACTTATGGAGTATGCCCATAATCATCAAATACCTTCCGCGTTCATAGCCATTGACGCGGAAAAAGCCTTTGATAGGCTTGACTGGGTTTTTCTGAAACAAGCCTTATGTAGATTAGGATTTGATCAAGAACTAATAATGAAGATATTTGCACTATACAACAAACCACAGGCGAAAGTTAAGTTAAATGATTCCCTCTCCAACCCGTTCCACATCAATAACGGAACTAGGCAGGGGTGTCCCCTGTCACCATTACTGTTTGTCCTATAAATGAAAATCCGAGCTTCATATATAAGAAATTACACCAATGATCACTGGACATAAAATAGGTGCAACAGAATATAAAATCACGCTTTAAGCGGATGATATATTCCTTACCCTCACAAACCTCAACTCCTCAATTCCTGCTCTGATAAACACGATACAAACATACGGACGATTTTCTAATTTCAGCATAAATATCACGAAGTCTGAATTATTGCATATTAACTTATCGCCAGCAACCTTAGTTAGCTTACAACAACGATTCCAGTTTAAAGCGCAGGACAAAGCAGTTAAGTACTTAGGGCCTAGATTTGGAGTTTGGCGGTAGCCGTGAAAACCAGCGTTAGAGGCTCCTAACGCTGGTTTTAGGCTACCGCCGGTATTTGGAGTCAGTCAGGAAAGGGTCTAACGCTCACTTTTCAGCCGCGACTTTTCAATACCGCAGATCCCCTTACGTCAATTGCGTATCCTATCTTTTCAATGGGATCTTTCTAACTCCGGTATTTAGAGTCGTGTCTGAAGTGAGCGTTAGAATTCTAACGACAAAACTCCAGCCGCAGAAAAAAGTCAGTAGTTAAGAGCTTTCTGGGCTAACGCCGGTTTATAAAGCTCTTAACTACTGTGCTCTAAAGTACACTAACACCCATAAACTACCTATGTACCCCTAAACCGAGGTCCCCCCACATCGCCGCCACATACCCCTAATCTGCTGCCCCTAACACCGCCGACCCCTATATTATATTTATTAACCCCTAATCTGCCCCCCACAACGTCACCGCCAGCTACCTACAATAATTAACCCCTAATCTGCCGACCGCAAAGAGCCGCCACCTACATTATAGCTATGTACCCCTAATCTGCTGCCCCTAACACCGCCGACCCCTATATTATATTTATTAACCCCTAACCTGCCCCCCTCAACGTCGCCGCCAGCTACCTACACTTATTAACCCCTAATCTGCCGTCCGCACGCCGCCGCCAGCTACATTATAGCTATGTACCCCTAATCTGCTGCCCCTAACACCGCCGACCCCTATATTATATTTATTAACCCCAACCTGCCCCCCTCAATGTCGCCTCCACCTGCCTACACTTATTAACCCCTAATCTGCCGAGCGGATCTCACCGCTACTATAATAAAGTTATTAACCCCTAATCCGCCTCACTCCCGCCTCAATAACCCTATAAAAAATAGTATTAACCCCTAATCTGCCCTCCCTAACATCGCCGACACCTAACTTCAAGTATTAACCCCTAATCTGCCGATCGGAGCTCACTGCTACTCTAATAAATTTTTTAACCCCTAAAGCTAATTTTAACCCTAACACCCCCCTAAGTTAAATATAATTTTATTCTAACGAAATAAATTAACTCTTATTAAATAAATTATTCCTATTTAAAGCTAAATACTTACCTGTAAAATAAACCCTAATATAGCTACAACATAAATCATAATTATATTATAGCTATTTTAGGATTTATATTTATTTTACAGGCAACTTTGTATTTATTTTAACCAGGTACAATAGCTATTAAATAGTTAAGAACTATTTAATAGCTAAAATAGTTAAAATAATTACAAAATTACCTGTAAAATAAATCCTAACCTAAGTTACAATTAAACCTAACACTACACTATCAATAAATTAATTAAATAAACTACCTACAATTATCTACAATTAAACCTAACACTACACTATCAATAAATTAATTAAATACAATACCTACAATTATCTACAATTAAACCTAACACTACACTATCAGTAAATTATTTAAATAAAATATCTACAAATAACTACAATGAAATAAACTAACTAAAGTACAAAAAATAAAAAAGAACTAAGTTACAAAAAATAAAAAAATATTTACAAACATTAGAAAAATATTACAACAATTTTAAACTAATTACACCTACTCTAAGCCCCCTAATAAAATAACAAAGCCCCCCAAAATAAAAAATGCCCTACCCTATTCTAAATTAAAAAAGTTCAAAGCTCTTTTACCTTACCAGCCCTGAACAGGGCCCTTTGCGGGGCATGCCCCAAGAAATTCAGCTCTTTTGCCTGTAAAAAAAAACATACAATACCCCCCCCACATTACAACCCACCACCCACATACCCTTATCTAACCCAAACCCCCCTTAAATAAACCTAACACTAAGCCCCTGAAGATCTTCCTACCTTATCTTCACCCTGCCAGGTTCACCGATCCGTCCTTGGAAGTATTGATCCAAGCCTCGGAAGTGTTGATCCAAGCCCAAGCGGGGGGCTGAAGAGTGACGTCCATCCTCGGGCTGAAGTCTGGATCCAAGTGGCGACTGAAGAAATCCATCCTCGGGCTGAGGTCGGAAGTCCATCATCTGGATAAAGTCTTCTATCAAGCCGCATCTTCAATCTTCTGGAGCGGAGCGGAACCATCTTCTTCCAAGCCGACGCGGAACATCCTCTTCAACCGACGACTAGACGACGAATGACGGTTCCTTTAAATGACGTCATCCAAGATGGCATCCCTCGAATTCCGATTGGCTGATAGGATTCTATTGGCTGTTCCGATCAGCCAATAGAATGCAAGCTCAATCTGATTGGCTGATTGGATCAGCCAATCGGATTGAACTTGATTCTGATTGGCTGATTCCATCAGCCAATCAGAATATTCCTACCTTAATTCCGATTGGCTGATAGAATCCTATCAGCCAATCTGAATTCGAGGGACGCCATCTTGGATGACATCCCTTAAAGGAACCGTCATTCGTCGGGAAGTCGTTGTCGGAAGAAGATGGGTCTGCGGTGGAGGTCTTCAAGATGGAGCCGGTCCTCATCGGATGAAGATAGAAGATGCCGCTTGGAAGAAGATGGTTGCCGGTCCGGATCTACTCTTCTTCCCGGATAGGATGAAGACTTTGGAGCCTCTTCTGGACTTCTTCAGCCGTCGGATGATGGATGTCTAGCCCCCGCTTGGGCTTAGATGAAGATTTCGGAGCCTGGAACGATCGGTGATACCTGGCATGGTGAAGACAAGGTAGGAAGTTCTTCAGGGGCTTAGTGTTAGGTTTATTTAAGGGGGGTTTGGGTTAGATTAGGGGTATGTGGGTGGTGGGTTGTAATGTTGGGGGGGGATTGTATGTTTTTTTTTACAGGCAAAAGAGCTGAATTCTTTGGGGCATGCCCCGCAAAGGGCCCTGTTCAGGGCTGCTAAGGTAAAAGAGCTTTGAACTTTAGTAATTTAGAATAGGGTAGGGCATTTTTTTTATTTTGGGGGTCTTTGTTATTTTATTAGGGGGCTTAGAGTAGGTGTAATTAGTTTAAAATTGTTGTAATATTTTTCTGATGTTTGTAAATATTTTTTTATTTTTTGTAACTTAGTTCTTTTTTATTTTTTGTACTTTAGTTAGTTTATTTCATTGTATTTATTTGTAGATATTGTATTTAATTAATTTATTGATAGTGTAGTGTTAGGTTTAATTGTAGGTATTTTATTTAATTAATTTATTGATAGTGTAGTGCTAGGTTTAATTGTAACTTTGGTTAGGATTTATTTTACAAGTAATTTTGTAATTATTTTAACTATTTTAGCTATTAAATAGTTCTTAACTATTTAATAGCTATTGTACCTGGTTAAAATAAATACAAAGTTACCTGTAAAATAAATATAAATCCTAAAATAGCTATAATATAATTATAATTTATATTGTAGCTATATTAGGATTTATTTTACAGGTAAGTATTTAGCTTTAAATAGGAATAATTTATTTAATAAGAGTTAATTAATTTAGTTAGATTTAAATTATATTTAAGTTAGGGGGGTGTTAGTGTTAGGGTTAGACTTAGCTTTAGGGGTTAATACATTTATTAGAATAGCGGTGAGCTCCAGTCGGCAGATTAGGGGTTAATGTTTGAAGTTAGGTGTCGGCGATGTTAGGGAGGGCAGATTAGGGGTTAATACTATTTATTATAGGGTTAGTGAGGCGGATTAAGGGTTAATAACTTTATTATAATAGCGGTGCGGTCCGCTCGGCAGATTAGGGGTTAATAAGTGTAGGCAGGTAGAGGCGACGTTGTGGGGGGCAGATTAGGGGTTAATAAATATAATATTGGGGTCGGCGGTGTTAGGGGCAGCAGATTAGGGGTACATAGGGATAATGTAAGTAGTGGCGGTTTACGGAGCGGCAGATTAGGGGTTAAAAATAATATGCAGGGGTCAGCGATAGCGGGGGCGGCAGAATAGGGGTTAATAAGTGTAAGGTTAGGGGTGTTTAGACTCGGGGTACATGTTAGAGTGTTAGGTGCAGACGTAGGAAGTGTTTCCCCATAGCAAACAATGGGGCTGCGTTAGGAGCTGAACGTGGCTTTTTTGCAGGTGTTAGGTTTTTTTCAGCTCAAACAGCCCCATTGTTTTCTTTGGGGGAATCGTGCACGAGCACGTTTTTGAAGCTGGCCGCTTCCGTAAGCAACTCTGGTATCGAGAGTTGAAGTTGCGTTAAATATGCTCCACGCTCCTTTTTTGGAGCCTAACGCAGCCATTCTGTGGACTCTCAATACCAGAGTTATTTAAAAGGTGCGGCCAGAAAAAAGCCAGCGTTAGCTACGCGGGTCGTTACCGACAAAACTCTAAATCTAGCCGTAGGTGTTTATATATCCCCGAACACACAGGACGTTCTAACATTGAATTATGAAGGCCTCATTCTAAACATCAACTCAATACTGAGAAGCTGGAACAACAAATTTTTATCATGGATAGGAAGACTTCATGCAATGAAAATGATCATACTGCCCAAGATATTGTATTTACTGTAAACCTTGCCCATTCCCCTCCCTGATCAAATGTTACACAGACTACAGAAGATACTCCATAATTTTATTTGGGCACATAAACGCCCACATATTGCTACAGCTACACTATATAGACCAAGAGAGCTAGGATGCATAGGAGCACCTAACATACAGCATTATAGGCTAGCTACCTTTATGTCTAGAGTAGTAGATTGGTGCAAACATGCCGTGAATAAGGAGTGGGTTCAATTAGAGAGTCACTTGGCTAACAATAATAACTTAGGCGGAAGCTGTTGGCTCCCCCCTAATCAAAAATCACTCCCGGATACCATCTCAACCCCAACACGAGAAACCTATAAACTCTGGGACAAAATTTTGAAACAACATACACACATTTCCACAATAACTTCTCCTCTGAAACCAATAGAGAGAAATACACCTTGCCCATTACGCCCTAAAGAAAATGGCTCACCCACAATACACATAACAGATTCCCTCCCAGCTTACACTTTTTTATAGCGGGGAAGGTTAAACCACAGGCAGACCTAGTCGCTAACTACGGTAGTGGACTTCAAAACTGGTTGACATATTCACAACTGGTACATTTTCTCTCTACACATCCGTCTAAAATGCATTTCACCCGCCCCTTGACCCCTTTTGAAAATTTGTGCACTAACCAATTACCCAATAAGGGTATCCTCTCAATAGTACATAAACAGCTCCTCATATCCAACTATAAAACTTTACCGATTTATGTTAGTAAATGGGAAAGAGAGGTGGGTAGCCCCATACCAAAAAAAACTTGGTATGAAATATTTACGCACATGATCCTCCTCTTCAATTTCTATACTAGAAATGAACCTCAAATTACTATGCAGGTGGTATTATACCCCGGTGCGCCTATATCAACTATTTCCTAATGTCTCTGCGGCATGCTGGAGGGGATGCCAAAGCAGTGGAACTCCGTTTCACATCTGGTGGCAGTGCGAGAAAGCTAAAAAATACTGGGAGGCAATTAAAAATGAGATTGAACAAGCTTTATCTATCCCTATACCGTTTGATATAAAGGTCTTAATTTTTAACCAATTCCCTAAGATAAAATGTAAGCTTAGGTTATCATTTCTGACAATAATGATTAATACCGCTAAAAAACTAATACCACTAAACTGGAAAAAGATGGACCTTCCTACTGTAGAGACCTGGAAGTGCACAGTTACACATAGTCTAATGTTAGAAAAATACCATTACGGACAGACACACGGATTGGAAGACTATCACTCAATATGCTTTTTATGGGAAGAATACCTAAACACGGCAGTTACACATCATAAATAATGTGAAATCTGAATATATGGTAAGGCATACGCATATATCCTGAAACCTGCTAATCCCTAAAGCGTTTTTTGAATTCTATCACCTACCTGTTACAATTCACATTTTCCTATTACCTTCAGCAGCGAATGGAATGTTAAATATCAGTGTATCCATTTTGGATTAGAGCCGGTATACTGGTACACTTATAATCTATATGTATGTTTATTGATAATTAGCTTATTACGTTAGAGAGTAAGGTTTTCCAATACAAATTTATTTGATCAATGTATACATAATGTGATAATGTGTCATAGATATATTTGTCTACATCCAACTGTATGTAACATTGAATACTTTAATAAAGCTGTTAAAACTGAAAAAAGCCCCCCAAAATAAAAACACCCCCTAACTTACAATAAACTACCAATAGCCCTTAGAAGGGCCTTTTGTAGGGCATTGCCTTAAGTTAAACAGCTCTTTTACCTGTAAAAAAATACAAAGTCCCCCTAACAAACCCACCACTCAACCATCCACCCCAAATAAAAAACCTAACTCTAAAAAACCTAAACTACCCATTGCCCCTAAAGGGGCATTTGTATGGGCATTGCCCTTAAATGGGCATTCAGCTCTTTTTCACTGCCTTTAAAAGGACATTCAGCTCTTTTTCACTGCTCTTAAAGTGGCATTCAGCTCTTTTCCAAGTGCCCATCCCTATAAAAAAAACAACACTAACCCCAGAATATCTACTTACGGTTCCTGAAGTCTGGACATCCATCTTCATCCAGGCAGCGAGAAGTCTTCATCCGGGTGGCTACACCTTCATCCATCTTGGGGATGTCTTCTATCTTCATCCCGGCGGCGCGGAACAGAGCTATCCTGGAAGTGAATCCCATCCTGCACTGAGCGTCCTCTTCATACAGTCACCGCCATACACTGAAGTTGAATGCAAAGTAGCCTTTTCAAAATGGCTTACCTTGCATTCCTATTGGCTGATTTGATTCTTCAAATTTAAATCAGCCAATAGGATGAGAGCTTCTGAAATCCTATTGGCTGTTTAAAACAACCAATAGGATGAGAGAGAGCTACTGAAATCATATTGACTGTTCAAATCAGCCAATAGGATTTCAGTAGCTCTCATCCTATTGGCTGACACCATTATATACCCAATTAATTAATATGGGTATACAGGCCACAGTAATTTATCCACCTAAGCTGCATGTTTATCATAACTCAAAAGTGATGATATTTGAATCCAAGCAGAATGCTAAGCAATTTGTTGACAGTTTAAAATAATGTTATACCGTAATGAGTCTAAAAAGATATATAGCCTGTACAAAAAGTACGGAGACAGTTAAGCCTCTGTTGTGGTGTAATTTGGACAGGTATTGGGATTTTAGGGTTAAGGAAAACCTCTTTAATGATAAGAGGCATTTTCAGATAGTAAGGTTTGTTGGTGTTTTTTTTGTTGGCTGTTTTCTTGTTTCTCTCTTCCCCCTTTTGTTCTCGTAACTTTTATGTTTTCATTTGGCAAAATGAGACGATTTTTATTTTTAATGGTTTAAATTTAAATGGTTAAAACCAGGCTAAAGATTGTTTCATGGAATGTTGGAGGCATAAAATCCCCATTAAGAGGAAAAGAATTATTAATTATTTGCAAAGATATTCACCGGATATTGCCATTATTCAAGAAACACATTTAAATAGCCAAGAAGTAACTAAGCTGAAAATGAAATGTGTGGGAGAAATTATAGCTACGCCGTATAGGGGAAGAAGGAAAGGGGTTGCATGCCTTTTTAATAAAAACCTGGACTATAAAATATTGTTTCAGGAATTAGATGAGGATGAGAGATTCATAATTATGCAAATAGAAATTGCAGGTAAAAGATACACACTTTGTAATGTCTATGGGCCAAATCAAACAATATTTTAACATATATATAGCGCTATTTCATATGTCTGATAGATATTTTTAGAGATTTCAATACTTTTACACATCTCCTGCACCTGCAAACTGGCTATCCCACTCATGCATTACAAGTGAGTAATGCCACAGGAGGAACATTTAAAAGGAATATTCAAAACGAAATCCATAACACAAAACACAAATTTATGTAACTGAACAGCTGTGTATATACTTAGCCTCCATGCTTTTAAATGTTTAAAAATAATGATTCCAGTTTCACAAAGTGAAACCTGGGATTGCTTATATTTGTCCCTGCAAATCTGGCCACTCAAATCACTAAGGGGACTTCCCATGAATCCCCAACTCTGCCAAAACTGACTCAACCCTCGGGTGCTTCTGACTAAACCCTTGGGATCTTCTGACTCTGTTACTAACGTCTAGGTCACAGATACTACAATGTTTGTAGGTGTTGGTCACAGATACTACAATGTTTGTAGGTGTTGTAATGAGAAACATGACACTAAATGAATTTGTATGGATAAAATGTGACAGTGAATCGACTTTTTAATAATATAAACAATAACTGGTTTTATTATTTTGGTGGTCTTTGTGGGTATACCTTTAAATGGATATAAAGACTCAAAATGAAACCATGATTTAGACAGAGCATGGAATTGAAAAAACAAAAAACAAATTTCCTTCCATTTACTTCATTCTTTTGGTATCCTTTGTTTCAGAGTTTACCTTTGAAGTCCTCAGGAGTAGGAATGTGTCTTGGACCCGACACATGAAACATTGTTGCAAACACTGTTTAACAGAAGCAGCAAGAGGATTGATTAAATCAGCACCAGAAATGGGGTAAACAAGCTCTCTTAATCTACCTGCAGCTAGGGATGGGCGAATGTGTAAATTTCCAAATTCGAATGTTAGAACGAATGTTATTACCGAAATTCGAATTACAAATCCGAATGTTGATACGAACAAATATTCTTAAAATTTTTATAATCGAATGCTATTTACAGTTTTCGAATGTTACTTTCGAATTTGAATGTTTATAATTAGATCGAATGTCCACATTCAAAATTTCGAATTTAACATCTATTTAACAAATATTATTCAGAAGTTTAATAGTTCATGTGGTAGGGAATCTAGTAAATTGATACATAATAGATACAAATATATCAATTTCAATGTTTCTATTTCCATTGAATATTACATAATTCGAATATTACATTTAAACAAAGCATTAGAAATACTATTACAAATATATAAATTTGAATGTAATCGTAAAATTCGAAACCGAACATTCGAAAATCGAATGTTAGAATGTTATGTAAACTTTCAAAATTCGATTTGAATGAACGAATGTGTTAAAATTTGTTTCATTTTTCGAATGTTGCAAAACATTCGTCCATCCCTACCTGCAGCCTTTGTCAAGCTTGCTTTACTCCCCAGACACTGGGATTTAAATAGCCGGTCAGTTCCAATGATTGGTTAGTTACCAATGTGATGTTCTCTTGGAGACTGATCGTAAGGAATCACCTTTCGCAGCATTATTTCCCTCGTTCGCAGTACAAATAACTATTTTGCACAATGTTTAATTAATTTTGTGGATGTAGAAATGAAGTAAAGCACCTCTCTGCTGTGCAGGCTGGACTTTGCTGTGTGTAAGAGATTGTGGAGGGAATTGGCAGTAATTCCTGTCAGCCTGCACAGCAGAGAGGTGCTTCACTTCATTTCTACATCCACAAAATTAATTAAACATTGTGCAAAATAGTTATTTGTACTGCGAACGAGGGAAATAATGCTGCGAAAGGTGATTCCTTACGATTAGTCTCCAAGAGAACATCACATTGGTAACTAACCAATCATTGGAACTGACCGGCTATTTAAATCCCAGTGTCTGGGGAGTAAAGCAAGCTTGACAAAGGCCGCAGGTAGATGGCCGAAACGTGTAGCAGCTATCTTTACGCTACATCCAGACACCAGTTTTCATCTTTATAAAAGTATTCCTACTGGGGTCACTGTACATCAGATAAACTCAATCACCCGCAATAAAAGGATAAGAGGTATATGGGAGAACAGCTTTGAATAGGTACAGACCAGTATTTGCCTCACGTGACAACCCGACTGGTGTTATCTTCTAACAGCCAACGGAGGAAATTGTCTGCTAACAGTGGATACCACGCTTGCCCCAAACACACCCTTTCAGTACCTCAGGTCAACTTGAGAAATTGCACCAGCGGTTCCATATGCTGAGTACTTTCTAGCCCCCATAGCTGGGCCATTGATTTCGCCGCTGAGCGAACTCATATTTTAAATCCAAAACTTTTTTTCTGTGCAGTATGCAGTGTGAATTTTAACCGGTTACAGCATATGTTATATATTTGATTCATCATTTTACTTGTACTTGAGATAGTACTTTTTATTTTATTATTAATTCTGTTACCATTAAATTGCTCTTACATTTTATTATATTTTGTCTTTGATCTTCTCAGACACTAGTGTCAATGTATTTATTCGCATAGCACACATAGAGGGTACGCTTTTCTAGTACATTCTTAGTTACCCCATCCTTTTCACTCTGCAAACACTGTTTCCATATAGTGTTCAGGATCTGTGCATGTTAACGAGCATATCTAGGTATGCCCTTCAACCAGGAATGCTAAGTAAATGCAGTACATTTGATAATAAAAATAAATTAAAAAGCTTTCTGAAAATTGCACACTCCTGGATTATAAAAGTTTAATTTTGATTGTCCTATACCTTTAATATAGTTTTATTTTAAATAAATAAAATCTTGATTATAAAAATGTTTTTTCTTTTTTTTAATCTGGAAATCAAATGCTTTGATTTCTTTTGAGTATACATATGTTTTATGTAAGAATGTGGTTCTAGGTTGTTATTTTTTTTCTCTCTTATTTAATTCACTGCAAAAAAATTAAACAAAGCATTTAAATGTCCTACAAATTCTCATTTTTAGCAGCATATCCAACTTCTTGAAAATAGATTTTCTCCATTACAGGGCAGATCTAAAAGGACCTTGCATCCTTCTAAAAAATATTTTCACCCAAGTTCAGTTAAAATGTGAACTATTTAATTGCTGTTGAATGGGTTAAAAGTTATCATGCACATACATCTAAATCTATTGATCATTATCCTTTATTATAATTTATTTGTAGCACCATCAGATTTCGTAGTGTCTCTCTATCTACATATTTCTATCTATCTGTCTTATCTATCTATCTATCTATCTATCTATCATCTATCTATCTATCTATCTATCTATCTATCTATCTATCTATCTATCTATCTATCTATCTATCTATCTATCTATCTGTCTATCTATCTACATATCATCAATCAATCCACATCATGTATCATTCTATCTATCTTCCACTATATATCTATCTATCTACATCATTTTATCATTCTATCTATCTATCTATCTATCTATCTATCTATCTATCTATCTATCTATCTATCTATCTATCCACATCATTCTATCATCCTATCTATCAATGTGTATATCTATCTATCTTCCACTATATCTATCTATCCACATCATTTTATCATTCTATCATCCTTTCTATCTATCTATCTATCTATCTATCTATCTATCTATCTATCTATCTACCTATTTATCTGTCTGTCTGTCTATCTATCTATCTATCATCTATCTATCTTCCACTATATATCTATCTATCCACAACATTTTATCCTTCTATCATCCTATCTATCTATCTATCTATCTATCTATCTATCTATCTATCTATCTATCTATCTATCTATATCATTATATTATTCTATCATCATATCTATCTATCTATCTATCTATCACTATATATCTATTTATCTATCCACATAATTTATCAATCTATCAATCAATCTATCTATCATATATCAATCCACATCATTCTATCTATCTATCTATCTATCTATCTATCTATCTATCTATATATTATCTATAAATCCAGATCATTCTATCATCCTATCTAGTACTCACAGACCTGCAGCGCTCAAGCTTCAGCTCCTGCCCTGTCGTGTTCTTCAGCGTCAGCACACATAGAGGGTAGGTCACGTGACCGTGCTCGGAGACCGCCTACAGCTGGTGAGCAAAGGCTGGATGGAGCCCAAAATGCGTACAGCTATGCCTCAATTGTTCACCTAATATTTCCTATCTTGGTTGCTTTTATTGGATCCTTTGTTTTTAAAGATTTCCCAATAAACTTCAAGGTTTTATATTTTGTGGCTATGGACACAGCTTATTACTGAGTGTGGAGTCTATTTGCTACAATATCATCCTATCTATCTATCTATCTATCTATCTATCTATCTATCTATCTTTCTTTCTGTCTGTCTGTCTATCTATCTTCACCAACAAATATAAAAATGAGGCGATTGTGATGTATGATGATGTGTCACTTTGTTACTTGTTTATAGAACAGCAGTACTGTGTATATCACCAAAACAGGGCATAAATAATTCCATATGTGTTGCTGCCCATTTTTGTCATCAAAATATGAAATCCAGGTACTGAAATATTACAACTTCTAATGCTTTCAGTTCATTCTATCTTTAGCATATGTAATTTGCTCTTTGACCTATTATATAACTTTGCATTTTGCTGAAAAATACGAGTCATCACCAACACCATATATAGGGGCACCCAGTCAGCAATATAGTGACCAATAAGAAATGATAATGAACTAATGAAGCATTCACTATAAGAGAGGGATGTGATGGCAGAGTACATGGGGACAGTCATTATGCAGGGAACTCATACCCTTTTAGCCCAACCATACAAGCAACTCTACATAAAATACAAATATGTATGTATATGCCATGTGGGTCAGCACACTACATTTAGATTACTTTACAGTAATTGTTTCACACGCACAGTTTTTGGAACATATCTATTTGTACCTCACGTGTGCATGAATTTGTCTCCTCAGTTTGCTAGTGTGCAATCTATAATCCATAAAACAAAACTATTAAACATCTTTTTTTAAATGTAGTATACTGCCCTCTGGTGTCCAAAAAATGGAACTAGAATTATAACATTTAAATGTTTCAGTGTATCTCTACTAGTGAATCTCACCATGGACTAGATTAGGAGTGGAGCGCTATTTTGCACTCCCGTTCGTGTGTTAACTTAGTTAGACAGAGGCTTTTTGCATGTGATGGATTGAGCTTGTTTTACTAGTTGCAAGTAAAAAGCCTACGTCTAGCATAGTCACAATCATATTACCTTACTCCCTGAATAGACTTCAATAGAGCACAATAAATGGAAAACACAACACCCATACTCTCACACTAACACTCACCTAAGTTACAAAAAAATACCTACCATTACAAAAACAATTAAAAAAACTATTACAGAAAAATTCTACCATTATAGAAAATAAAAAAACAAACCATACAGAAAATTAAAAAAAAACTACCATTACAGGAAAAAAAGAAAATTACCAAAAATGACTTAGCCCAGTGCTAGACAAATCTGTTTAAAAATTAGGAGCCAGTAAGAATATTTAGGAGCCAGACATATTTTTAGGAGCCAGACAGTGGTAGTTAAATATAGATATTTGGGGAATAACCCAAAAAGTTAAGAGCCAGGGGTAAAATTCTAGGAGCCATTGGCTCCTGGGTTTGTTGAGACCTGATTTAGCCGACCAGCAGCATGCATAATAAGGATTGGATAAAGGATAGTTAGAACATTTAAGCACCTCTAATGCCTGTGGATTAGATATATGTGGTGCATGGGTACAATAATGGTGATAGTGGCATCCTATAATTATCCTTAATATGGGGTCATAACACCTACACAGTATTCTACTTTATGCAGGGCCGAGGGATTCAAATGTATAATTCCATCAGACAACATTAAATGGTATAAGTGATACAAACAGGGCTGCCACTAGAAATTTTGGGGCCCCTGACTTAACCATTGATCAGGCCCCCCCTCCTTTGACATGTGCAATTTTTGACCAAGTGACTAAAACGTATTTGCACTTTATTCTTGAGTGTCTATTTAAACTTGGAAATGTTATAAAGGCCCCCCCTCCTTTGACATGTGCAATTTTTGACCAAGTAACTAAAACGTATATGCACTTTATTCTTGAGTGTCTATTTAAACTTGGAAATGTTATAAAGGTAGTAACATACACAAACACAGACACACTCATACACTGAAACACACACACACTCAAACATAAGGATTCACATATAGACACTCTAGCAGACACGCAAAGAAACACACTCAGGCACAGACACCCAAACAGACACTCAGCACTTGTTTACATTGACCTGGCAAGTAATGAGGTAAACTACAGTTTTGTAAAAAAAGGAGATTTAGAAAACAAAATATGGAGTTCTGATTATCTTTTTGTAAAGGAAGATGACAACTAAATGATGACAACAGCATGCAGTGGCTGAAAGGAAGGGTCCTGAACTGCCTAAACAATAATTTAAAGGTTGAATGGTGGATTGGTCTCTTTAGACTCAAAGTCTGTATAAAGATGTGAATAATCAGTAGTAAGGTCAAAATGTCCTAAAAACAGACAATGGGGACACACACACACACACACACACAAACTTGCACATACACCCAAGGAAACACCAACAGAGACAGCCTCAGAAAACACACAAAGACATACACACACAGAGAGAGACACCCTCAGAAAACACACAAAGACATACACACACAGAGAGACAACCACATAAAACACAGAACGACATACATATACACACCCTCACTGAGACATCCACAGAAAACACACAAATACATACACACACCCTCACAGAGACATCCACAGAAAACACATACATACATACACACACACACACACCCTCACAGAGACATCCACAGAAAACACAGACATACACACCCACCCTCACAGAGGCATCCACAGAAAATACACAAAGACAAACATACACACCCTCACAGAGACACCCATAGAAAAAACTCAAAGACATATGCACACACCCTCACAGACATCCACAGAAAATGCACAAAGACATACACACCCACCAACGCAGAGAGACCCACAGAAAAAAATAAATACACACTCATAGAGACACAAACCAAAGCATAAAGACATAAACACAGACACCCACAGAAACACTCACAGGAGGAAACATTTATGCACCTTGCATCCCCTAAATCAACAGTGTGTGACATGCATGATAAAAAAATTGCAGAAAGTAAGAGATCACTTTTTAAAGAATGATATTTGTAAATCATATTTGTAAATGTGCAAACAAAAATAATTCTGTGAATTCAAAATTTTACATTAATGATCTGGGTAGATGGCTAGATGAAGAAAAGTACTTTTAAAAGGTTGACATATGTTTATTCCCCATTTTCCCCAACCAAGAGCACCACTTCGAATATAGTGTACAAATGTTCCCATCTGTCAGTTGTACTTATGGATTTTGAAAATGCTGTACTCTATATGGTTTTGGTGGAACCATAAGCTGTGGTACTCATACCATTAGATCTGGTTAAATGCAGGATTTAGGCTTGTTGGTATGTATTTCAAAATTAAGTCAGCTGTAGTGTAAACTGAACAGTTTTAAGTTAACCTGTCTCATTTCAAACACTGAAGAATCTTAGTCTGAGTTTTATGATATAAAAATCTTAGATAAAATGCCTACTTGCATCTGGAAAGTCCTTGCATAAAGGGGCCCCACCATACAACTACTACAAAAACTGAAGTTACAATCCGAAATTGCACAAAGAAATAAAAAAACATTTGCTAAGTAAGTCCTACCTCCTCTGCAAATGAAAGTGATCTGCTGTCTGACTCAGGCACACACTGTACAAAGTGCCAAGTCTGTCTCACACTGTGCATAGTGAATTAGTGCAAACTAGAAATCCTCTCAAATGCTAATACTTTACTCCTTGTAATAACATTTCCCATGCTCAATTAGCACTCTGCTGTAGTACCCACTGGTGGCTTCCAAAATTTAAAATTAAAAAAAAAAAAAAAAAGTTTTTTTTTTTTAGTTCTTGCCTCATGGGGCCCCCCTGGCCCATTGGGCCCCTAACAGGAGTCACCCCCTGATGGCGGCCCTGGATACAGATAAATATAGTTTGTCATCAAAACCCTGATACTTGTTGAAAAGTGTAATTAATATACATTTTGGAGCCATCATGGCCTTAATAAACTATCAGTTATAAAGATGCTACATAAATACCATAGTATTAGATCAGATGACTCACACTTACTGGATTTATAAAGTTATATGTGGTTTATTGTGAAGTTTTGTTTCAAAGTTAATAAAACAAGTGTTAATAAAAGATCCCAATGCCCTCATCTGAAATCTTACTGGCTCCAGCTTGCTGCCAGTCCCACACCATCCTTCTCTGTGCCGTCTGTACTCCCCTTAGTCAGTCACACACTGAAGAGTAGGGTGAGGATGGCGTAACATTTCCCACCGGAAATCCTCTTACCGCAATTAGCGCAATGCTCCTTCAATATTCCAGAGTCATCACCATTTTAAAACTTAAAACATCTAAAACATTTTTTTTTAAAAACTCTGCCTGCACCTCGTGTCCGCACCCTGCCTTCTTGTCAATCAAAATATATAACATAAAGTTTCATAAGCACAATTACAGCTTTTTTAATATTACTATATCATCCACCACATAAGCCCAATATACTGCACACATTATGTCCCCTATACATAGGTTTACTATTGTACTACATATATTATTATGCTTGACTATCACAAGAGGTTAATGTTATTATTTATTAACATTACTCAATATACAACAATATCAATTCTAACAATTATGTAATCTTTAGAGGTGAACTAGGAGGGCAATTGTCTTTGTCAGTGTTGTGCCAATTGTCAGTTTTACTACAGATAACAATAACCTTACAACAGAAACCACATTTCTTGAGTAATCAGGGACTTAGCGCATACACAGAGCTTATCGCATCAACATACAAGAATATAGGCTTTCCATGGGAGTTTCATGAGCATCACTGGTATTACAATGACGTGTGTTGCTTGTTTGTTTTAATGTTCAAATGAACATGAACATCTTCAGCATTCAGATCAGCATTTTTTAAAAAGTATTCATTATATACTTTGTTTTTTTTCTCCATAAAGATTATTTGACGTTTAGCAAAAGACGTATAGTTTTACAAAATGCACATTATATGTTAAAAAAAATTATTTCATGATTCGGATACAGCATGCAATTTTAAGCAGCTTTCTTATTTACTTCTATTATCAATTTTTCTTCATTATCTTGCTATCTTTATTTGAAAAGCAGGAATGTAAAGCTTAGGAGCCAGCCCATTTTTGGCTCAGAATCTGGGTAGCATTTGCTGATTGGTGGTTAAATGTATCCAACATTCAGTTAGCTTGGAAAACAGCACTCTGTGGGGCATTGAACCTCGATCAGCCACTTCCAGCTAGCATAAAATAGAAATCAAGTTTAGAAATAAATAGAAATAAAGTTCCAGCCACCAAATATCTTTAAAAGGGACCTTTATTCAAACATGGCAGGGTCCAAAGTATTTCCAATAGACAACATTTCGGTCCTACAATCAATCCTTAATCATGTCTGCACATATACACAGTTAGTTGTCTTTTATACCCTTAGCAGGTACACAAATTCTACATTCTATTAAAATCAATACATTACTTCTATATATGTACAAAGCTAAATTTAAAAACATGTTTTATGTCAAGAGGTTTCACACAATAATTCTTTCAAAAACAACATTTGCTGAACATTATCCTTAAATGACATGTATGTAAGGAGTCGTTTTAATAATATATGTGAGGAATAATTTTTATAATATTATTAGTAAAACAAGGACCAGTCAAAATCCCTATTAAGGCCCATAGGGACCATGGTTTCAAGTTTGTGTATCCAATACATCTCTCTGATTTTTAATAAATGTTCTCTATCTCCCCCTTTCCTAGGGCATTTAACTGTTTCTATCACTTGAAATCGTAACTAGCTTATATTATTGTCCTGCTGTCACAACGTGTGAGGAAACTGGGGCTTCTTTATTTTTACACCTAATGTTTAATTTATGTTCATTTATTCTTTCTCTTATCTGTCTGCATGTTTTGCCAATGTATATTAAAACACATGGGCATTTAATAAGATATATTACATAAGTGGATCTACATTTTAAGTATTCTTTTATTTTAAATTTTGTACCTCTGGTAGGATGGAATTTTATTTTACCTTTTATCATGGAGTTCCAGTTGCTGCAGCTCAAGCAAGGTAAACAGCCCTTTTTTGCTGAGCCTTTTGTCCTCTGGTTTTGATTTTTATTACTAACAATATCCGCACACACCAAATAATCCTTCAAATTCATATTTCTCCTATATGCGGGCATAGGGAATTCTTTAAATTCCTCCACAGTGGCATGTATTAAGAGATTAAAATCCGTTAGTAAACATGAAACATGATTAAGGGATTTTCAACTTGAAATATTGTCTCAGTCTTGTTACACCTTGATTCTTATGAAGAAAAAAAAGCTTGAATTTTATTTCCTATGGCTGGACCAGTTGTTTATAATACACTCAATAGTACCTACATTTATTTAACTTTGATCTGTATATAAAAGCATCATGAGCCCTTACTCAAATATATGTACACATTATGCCCGGTGATCACAACCATATGTGAACTTTATTTAAAACCGGGAGTTTTTCCAAATATTTGTCTTATGACTGCAGTAGTTGTGTGTAAATAATTTCAGTGAGAAACCCAAAGTTTGTGAAAAGTTGGCAATTTTTTTTTTATATGATCATATCTGGTGGCCAAATAGTGGCATAACATATACCACAATTAATCTAGATTAATACCTTGGGTTGTCTACTTTTAATATATATACAGTCATGGTCAAAAATATTGGCACCCCTGTATTGTCAGAAAATGCACTACTTCGCCCAGAAAATTGTTGCAATTACGAATGTTTAGGCATTCTCATGTTTATTTCTTTTGTTTGTATTGGTATGACACAAAAAAGAGGAGAGAAAAAAGCCAAATCTGACACATTCCACACAAAACTCCAAAAATGGACAGGACAAAATTATTGGCACCTTCTCAAAATTGTAAGAAATAGGTGCATTCCAAGTTGGTGATGCTCCTGTAATTTGTAATTAAACTCACCTGTATCAATTAACAGATGCTGACAATATAGAAATCACACCGGCAACCAGTTAAAATGGTGAAAAATTGACTCAAACTTTCTGTTGTGTGTCTCTGTGTGCGTCACTGAGCATGGAGAAGAGAAAGAGCAGCACAAAATTGTCTGAGGATTTGAGAACAAAAATTGTGGAAAAGTATTGGCAATCTCAAGGTTACAAGTCCATCTCCAGAGATCTTTATGTTCCTGTGTCCACTGTACGTAACATTGTCCCTGACGTGGACGAAAGAGAAAAATTGATCAAAGATTGCAATGACGAATTGTTCAAATGGTGGATAAAGAACCTCAATCAACTTCCAAACAAATTCAAGCTGACCTTCAGGCACAGGGTATAAATGTGTCAGTTCACACTAAACGTCACCATCTCAATTAAAAGACACGCTATGGTAGGAGACCCAGGAGGACCCCACTACTGACACAGAAAAATATAAAAGCCCTATTGGAGTTTGTAAAAACTTACTTGAGGAAGCCAAAATTATTTTGGAAGAACGGACAGACAAAACAAAATTACAGCTTTTTGGTAAAGCCCATCATTCTACTGTTTTCAGAAAAAGAAATGAGTCTTTTAAAGAAAAGAATACAGTTCCTACAGTCAAACATGGTGGAGGTTCACTGATGTTTTGGGGTTCCTTTGCTGCTTCAGGCACTGGATGTCTTGACTGTGTGCATGGCATTATGAAATCTGAAGACTACCAAAGAATTATGTTGTGCAATGTAGGGCCCAGTGTCGGAAAGTTGGGTCTCTATCAGAGGTCATGGGTCTTACAGCAGGACAATGATCCAAATCACATGTCAAAAAGCCCCCATAAATGGTATAAGACAAAGCACTGGAGAGTACTGAACTAGCCAGTAATGAAACCAGATCTCAATCCCATACAGCACCTGTGGAAAGATTTCAAAACAGCAGTTGGGAAAAGGAACCCTTCCAATCTGAGAAACCTAGAGCAGTTGGTGAAAGAAGAGTGGTCCAAAATTCCAGTAGAGAGGTGTAAGAAACTTATTGATGGTTACAGGAAGCAATTGATTTCAGTTATTTTTTCCAAGAGGTGTGCTACCAAATATTACATTTAGGGTGCCAATAATTTGGTCTAGTCCATTTTTGGAGTTTTGTGTGGAAAGTGTCAGATTTGGCTTTTTTTCTCCACTTTTTTGTGTCATACCAATACAAACAAAAGAAATAAACATGAGAATGCCTAAACATTTGTAATTGCAACAATTTTCTGGGGGAAGTGGTGCATTATCTGACAGAAATGCAGGGGTGCCATGACTGTATATGTATGTATGCATGTATGTATGTATATATATATGTATATATATATATATATATATATATATATATATATATATATATATATATACACACACATAGAGAGAAGAGCACTCACAGAAACGAACAACCGGCTCAATACCATTTTTAGCCTGTTCTATGGCAATTTACCACCTCTCTGTATGTAAAAGCAAAACTGGAAGAGTTAGTTACACCATTTGGCCAAATAGGAGAAGCTCAGGCACCACGTCAAGGTCTCTTCCTAGTGCCTGAGTCCCTCACTTGTTCCCAGTTTATTTACTAGCCTGCATTTGTGTGTGTGGCTGCTGTTGTGTGGCTGCAATAGGGACTCAGGCACTAGGAAGAGACCTTGACGTGGTGCCTGAGCTTGTCCTATTTGGCCAAATGCGGTAACTAACTCTTCCAGTTTTGCTTTTATTTTAGCTGTGAGCTTGTGAGCGAGTGCTGGACTTTTTTTATGTGTGTGACAGTGTTTGTTTCTGTAATTCACCCTGCACCCAGGCAGGCACGGGGTTAACTGCCTGTTACTCTGCAAGTGGATGTAGCTTTATGTGAGTGCGATAGCAACCAAAGCTGAGCCTGTTTGTGGGTCATGGGATGTGTACCCAGTCCGGTCTGGATGTGCTGGTCCACTCCTAAACTTTGCTTATGCTGGGAGAGATTACATAAGTCTGTGAACCCTGACTTGTTCCCAGTTTATTTACTAGCCTGCATTTGTGTGTGTGGCTGCAATAGGGACTCAGGCACTAGGAAGAGACCTTGACATGGTGCCTGAGCTTGTCCCATTTGGCCAAATGTGGTAACTAACTCTTCCAGTTTTGCTTTTATTTTAGCTGTGAGCTTGTGAGCGAGTGCTGGACTTTTTTTATGTGTGTGACAGTGTTTGTTTCTGTAACACAACAAACCAAAAATCCAGCACCTGAAAGTAACAAGGTGTGCACGCTTCAGGAATACTGCACTGTACTCCACACAATATAAAGTCACAAAGAAGAAGCAGCACCAACCAGTAGTTTCCAACAGATTTATTCGTGCAGTATGCACAGTGAACAGCCAGACCAACAAACAGCAACGTTTTGGACTTAGTCCTTAATCATGCATAGTTACACCTGGAGATCATGCAGCTTAAATATACCTGTAAACCACACCCATTCCTTTAAACACCTTTGACATACTGAATGTTAGCACCCTCTAGTGGTCATATAAAAAATTTCTCTAACAGAATATAAAAAGTCAGGTTAAACACATATTGCTCCTAACAAATCTGAAAAACAAAAATACATTTTAAACATATTGAACATATTAAAAATTTAAGACAATCAATAAATCATGTACTCTAGAGACATAGGCCTAGATTTGGAGTTCGGCGGTAAAAGGGCTGTTAACGCTCCGCAGGCTTTTTTCTGGCCGCACCATAAAATTAACTCTGGTATCGAGAGTTCAAACAAATGCTGCGTTAGGCTCCAAAAAAGGAGCGTAGAGCATTTTTACCGCAAATGCAACTCTCGATACCAGAGTTGCTTACGGACGCGGCCGGCCTCAAAAACGTGCTCGTGCACGATTCTCCCATAGAAAACAATGGGGCTGTTTGAGCTGAAAAAAAACCTAACACCTGCAAAAAAGCAGCGTTCAGCTCCTAACGCAGCCCCATTGTTTCCTATGGGGAAACACTTCCTACGTCTGCACCTAACACTCTAACATGTACCCCGAGTCTAAACACCCCCTAACCTTACACTTACTAACCCCTAATCTGCCGCCCCCGCTATCGCTGACCCCTGCATATTTTTTTTAACCCCTAATCTGCCGCTCCGTAAACCGCCGCAACCTACGTTCTCCCTATGTACCCCTAATCTGCTGCCCTAACATCGCCGACCCCTATATTATATTTATTAACCCCTAATCTGCCCCCCTCAACGTCGCCGACACCTGCCTACACTTATTAACCCCTAATCTGCCGAGCGGACCGCACCGCTACTATAATAAAGTTATTAACCCCTAATCCGCCTCACTAACCCTATCATAAATAGTATTAACCCCTAATCTGCCCTCCCTAACATCGCCGACAGCTACCTTCAATTATTAACCCCTAATCTGCCGAGCGGACCTCACCGCTATTCTAATAAATGTATTAACCCCTAAAGCTAAGTCTAACCCTAACACTAACACCCCCCTAACTTAAATATAATTTACATCTAACAAAATAAATTAACTCTTATTAAATAAATTATTCCTATTTAAAGCTAAATACTTACCTGTAAAATAAATCCTAATATAGCTACAATATAAATTATAATTATATTATAGCTATTTTAGGATTTATATTTATTTTACAGGCAACTTGGTAATTATTTTAACCAGGTACAATAACTATTAAATAGTTAAGAACTATTTAATAGTTACCTAGTTAAAATAATAACAAATTTACCTGTAAAATAAATCCTAACCTAAGATATAATTAAACTTAACACTACCCTATCAATAAAATAATTAAATAAACTACCTACAATTACCTACAATTAACCTAACACTACACTATCAATAAATTAATTAAACACAATTGCTACAAATAAATACAATTAAATAAACTATCTAAAGTACAAAAAATAAAAAAGAACTAAGTTACAAAAAATAAAAAAATATTTACAAACATAAGAAAAATATTACAACAATTTTAAACTAATTACACCTACTCTAAGCCCCCTAATAAAATAACAAAGCCCCCCAAAATAAAAAATTCCCTACCCTATTCTAAATTAAAAAAGTTACAAGCTCTTTTACCTTACCAGCCCTGAACAGGGCCCTTTGCGGGGGAAGCCACAAGAATTTCAGCTCTTTTGCCTGCAAAAGAATAAATACAATACCCCCCCCCCAACATTACAACCCACCACCCACATACCCCTAATCTAACCCAAACCCCCCTTAAATAAACCTAACACTAAGCCCCTGAAGATCTTCCTACCTTGTCTTCACCATCCAGGTATCACCGATCCGTCCTGGCTCCAACATCTTCATCCAACCCAAGCGGGGGTTGGCGATCCATAATCCGGTGCTCCAAAGTCTTCCTCCTATCCGGCAAGAACAGGACATCCGGACCGGCAAACATCTTCTCCAAGCGGCATCTTCGATCTTCTTCCATCCGGAGCGAAGCGGCAGGATCCTGAAGACCTCCAGCGCGGAACATCCATCCGGACCGATGACTGAACGACGAATGACTGTTCCTTTAAGGGACGTCATCCAAGATGGCGTCCCTCGAATTCCGATTGGCTGATAGGATTCTATCAGCCAATCGGAATTAAGGTAGGAATTTTCTGATTGGCTGATGGAATCAGCCAATCAGAATCTAGTTCAATCCGATTGGCCGATCCAATCAGCCAATCAGATTGAGCTCGCATTCTATTGGCTGATCGGAACAGCCAATAGAATGCGAGCTCAATCTGATTGGCTGATTGGATCGGCCAATCGGATTGAACTAGATTCTGATTGGCTGATTCCATCAGCCAATCAGAAAATTCCTACCTTAATTCCGATTGGCTGATAGAATCCTATCAGCCAATCGGAATTCGAGGGACGCCATCTTGGATGACGTCCCTTAAAGGAACAGTCATTCGTCGTTCAGTCGTCGGTCCGGATGGATGTTCCGCGCTGGAGGTCTTCAGGATCCTGCCGCTTCGCTCCGGATGGAAGAAGATCGAAGATGCCGCTTGGAGAAGATGTTTGCCGGTCCGGATGTCCTCTTCTTGCCGGATAGGAGGAAGACTTTGGAGCACCGGATTATGGATCGCCAACCCCCGCTTGGGTTGGATGAAGATGTTGGAGCCAGGACGGATCGGTGATACCTGGATGGTGAAGACAAGGTAGGAAGATCTTCAGGGGCTTAGTGTTAGGTTTATTTAAGGGGGGTTTGGGTTAGATTAGGGGTATGTGGGTGGTGGGTTGTAATGTTGGGGGGGGGTATTGTATTTATTCTTTTACAGGCAAAAGAGCTGAAATTCTTGGGGCATGCCCCGCAAAGGGCCCTGTTCAGGGCTGGTAAGGTAAAAGAGCTTGTAACTTTTTTAATTTAGAATAGGGTAGGGAATTTTTTATTTTGGGGGGCTTTGTTATTTTATTAGGGGGCTTAGAGTAGGTGTAATTAGTTTAAAATTGTTGTAATATTTTTCTTATGTTTGTAAATATTTTTTTATTTTTTGTAACTTAGTTCTTTTTTATTTTTTGTACTTTAGATAGTTTATTTAATTGTATTTATTTGTAGCAATTGTGTTTAATTAATTTATTGATAGTGTAGTGTTAGGTTAATTGTAGGTAATTGTAGGTAGTTTATTTAATTATTTTATTGATAGGGTAGTGTTAAGTTTAATTATATCTTAGGTTAGGATTTATTTTACAGGTAATTTTTTTATTATTTTAACTAGGTAACTATTAAATAGTTCTTAACTATTTAATAGTTATTGTACCTGGTTAAAATAATTACCAAGTTGCCTGTAAAATAAATATAAATCCTAAAATAGCTATAATATAATTATAATTTATATTGTAGCTATATTAGGATTTATTTTACAGGTAAGTATTTAGCTTTAAATAGGAATAATTTATTTAATAAGAGTTAATTTATTTCGTTAGATGTAAATTATATTTAAGTTAGGGGGGTGTTAGGGTTAGACTTAGCTTTAGGGGTTAATACATTTATTAGAATAGCGGTGAGGTCCGCTCGGCAGATTAGGGGTTAATAATTGAAGGTAGCTGTCGGCGATGTTAGGGAGGGCAGATTAGGGGTTAATACTATTTATGATAGGGTTAGTGAGGCGGGTTAGGGGTTAATAACTTTATTATAGTAGCGCTCAGGTCCGCTCGGCAGATTAGGGGTTAATAAGTGTAGGCAGGTGTCGGCGACGTTGAGGGGGGCAGATTAGGGGTTAATAAATATAATATAGGGGTCGGCGGTGTTAGGGGTAGCAGATTAGGGGTACATAGGGATAACGTAGGTGGCGGCGCTTTGCGGTCGGAAGATTAGGGGTTAATTATTTTAAGTAGCTGGCGGCGATGTTGTGGGGGGCAGGTTAGGGGTTAATAAATATAATACAGGGGTCGGCGGGGTTAGGGGCAGCAGATTAGGGGTACATAAGTATAACGTAGGTGGCGGTCAGCAGATTAGGGGTTAAAAATTTTAATCGAGTGGCGGCGATGTGGGGGGAGCTCGGTTTAGGGGTACATAGGTAGTTTATGGGTGTTAGTGTACTTTAGGGTACAGTAGTTAAGAGCTTTATAAACCGGCGTTAGCCAGAAAGCTCTTAACTCCTGCTATTTTCAGGCGGCTGGAATATTGTCGTTAGAGCTCTAACGCTCACTTCAGAAACGACTCTAAATAACGGCGTTAGAAAGATCCCATTGAAAATATAGGCTACGCAATTGGCGTAGGGGGATCTGCGGTATGGAAAAGTCGCGGCTGAAAAGTGAGCGTTAGACCCTTTAATCACTGACTCCAAATACCAGCGGGCGGCCAAAACCAGCGTTAGGAGCCTCTAACGCTGGTTTTGACGGCTACCGCCGAACTCCAAATCTAGGCCATAGAGACCAATCCAGTTCTCTATTCATACCTTTTGGATGCATGGTATCTAATCTATTGATCCAATAGGCCTCCCTAATTTTTAGTCTCTTTGCTCTATTGCCCCCCCCCGCCTAAGGTGTCCTACTTGTTCTAATTTCTGGAACCTCAATTGAGTCAAACTGTGACCTACGGACAAGAAATGATTGGCCACTGGGGCATCTAATTTTTCTGTTCTGATGCTACTCTTGTGTTGGGTCATCCTTTCACGTACTGTACGGGTGGTCTCACCCACATACCCCAATCCACAAGGACATTTAATATAGTATACAGCAAAATCTGTGTTACATGTAAAGTGTCCCCTAATCTCAAATCTTTTCCCGGTTCCAGAATGGCTGAAAAAAGGGCCCTTAATCATGTTATTGCAGTGTGAACAGCCAAGGCAAGGAAAGCAACTCAGATTTTTACCTCCAATGTACTTCTGAACCATTGTCCTAGATGGACCAATGTCAGCATGAACCAACAAATCTTTCAAATTTCTCCCCCTCTTAAATGCAGGCCAAAAAGAAAGAAAGGCCTAACAGGTTAATTTTTGTAAGTCAGTATTCCAAGTTGAGTAATAAGATAAATAGGATCATTTCTAAACATTGGCACATTTTAAAAACATATAACCCTAATGTACCTGAATTCAAAGAACCGCCTATGCCTGCATTTAAGAGGGGGAGAAATTTGAAAGATTTGTTGGTTCATGCTGACATTGGTCCATCTAGGACAATGGTTCAGAAGTACATTGGAGGTAAAAATCTGGGTTGCTTTCCTTGCCTTGGCTGTTCACACTGCAATAACATGATTAAGGGCCCTTTCTTTCATGTAATTAGCAAGAGTCCATGAGCTAGTGACGTATGGGATATACATTCCTACCAGGAGGGGCAAAGTTTCCCAAACCTTAAAATGCCTATAAATACACCCCTCACCACACCCACAATTCAGTTTTACAAACTTTGCCTCCGATGGAGGTGGTGAAGTAAGTTTGTGCTAGATTCTACATTGATATGCGCTCCGCAGCAAGTTGGAGCCCAGTTTTCCTCTCAGCGTGCAGTGAATGTCAGAGGGATGTGAGGAGAGTATTGCCTATTTGAATGCAGTGATCTCCTTCTAAGGGATCTATTTCATAGGTTCTCTGTTATCGGTCGTAGAGATTCATCTCTTACCTCCCTTTTCAGATCGACGATATACTCTTATATATACCATTACCTCTGCTGATTCTCGTTTCAGTACTGGTTTGGCTATCTGCTATATGTAGATGAGTGTCCTGGGGTAAGTAAGTCTTATTTTCTGTGACACTCCTAGCTATGGTTGGGCACTTTGTTTATAAAGTTCTAAATATATGTATTCAAACATTTATTTGCCTTGACTCAGAATGTTCAACTTTCCTTATTTTTCAGACAGTCAGTTTCATATTTGGGATAATGCATTTTAATTTAACATTTTTTACCTTAAAATTTGACTTTTTCCCTGTGGGCTGTTAGGCTCGCGGGGGCTGAAAATGCTTCATTTTATTGCGTCATTCTTGGCGCGGACTTTTTTGGCGCAAAAATTCTATTTCCGTTTCTGGCGTCATACGTGTCGCCGGAAGTTGCGTCATTCTTTGACGTTATTTTGCGCCAAAAATGTTGGCGTTCCGGATGTGGCGTCATTTTTGGCGCCAAAAAGCATTTAGGCGCCAAATAATGTGGGCGTCTTATTTGGCGCGAAAAAATATGGGCGTCACTTTTGTCTCCACATTATTTAAGTCTCATTTTTTATTGCTTCTGGTTGCTAGAAGCTTGTTCTTTGGCATTTTTTCCCATTCCTGAAACTGTCATTTAAGGAATTTGATCAATTTTGCTTTATATGTTGTTTTTTTCTTTTACATATTGCAAGATGTTCCACGTTGCAACTGAGTCAGAAGATACTTCAGGAAAATCACTGCACAATGCTGGAGCTACCAAGCTAAGTGTATCTGCTATAAACTTTTGGTATCTGTTTCTCCAGCTGTTATTTGTATTGCATGTCATGTCAAACTTATTAATGCAGATAAAATTTCCTTTAGTACTGTTACATTACCTGTTGCTGTTCCGTCAACATCTAATTTTCAGAGTGTTCCTGATAACATAAGAGATTTTATTTTGTTAAATCCATTAAGAAGGCTATGTCTGTTATTTTTCCTTCTAGTATACATAAAAGTCTTTTAAAACTTCTCTTTTTTTCAGATGAATTTTTAAATGAACATCATCATTCTGATACTGATAATGGTTCTTCTGGTTCTGAGGTTTCTGTCTCAGAGGTTGATGCTGATAAATCTTTGTATTTGTTCAAGATGGAATTTATTCGTTCTTTACTTAAAGAAGTGTTATTTGCATTAGAAATAGAGGATTCTGGTCCTCTTGATACTAAATGTAAACGTTTAAATAAGGTTTTTAAATCTCCTGTAGTTATTCCAGAAGTGTTTTATCTCCCTGATGCTATTTCTGAAGTAATTTCCAGGGAATGGAATAATTTGGGTAATTTATTTACTCCTTCTAGACGTTTAAGCAAATTATATCCTGTGCCATCTGACAGATTAGAGTTTTTTGGGACAAAAATCCCTAAGGTTATGGGGCTGTCTCTTCTCCTGCTAATGTACTACTATTCCTACGGCAGATAGTACTTCATTTAAGGATCCTTTAGATAGGAAAATTGATTCCTTTCTAAGAAAAGCTTACTTATGTTCAGGTAATCTTCTTAGACCTGCTATATTTTTAGCGGATGTTGCTGCAGCTTCAACTTTTTGGTTAGAAGCTTTAGCGCAACAAGTAACAGATCATAATTTTATAGCATTATTTTTATTCTATAACATGCTAATAATTTTATTGGTGATACCATCTTTTGATATCATTAGAGTTGATGTCAGGTATATGTCTCTAGCTATTTTAGCTAGAATAGCTTTATGGATTAAACTTGGAATGCTGACATGTCTTCTAAGTCAACTTTGCTTTCCCTTTCTTTCCAGGGTAAATAATCATTTTCGTTCCTTTCCTCACAAGGAACAAAAGCCTGATCCTTCATCCTCAGGAGCGGTATCAGTTTGGAAACTATTTCCAGTTTGGAATATATCCAAGCCTTATAGAAACCTATAGCCAGCTCCTAAGTACCTATGAAGGTGCGGCCCTTATTCCAGCTCAGCTGGTATGGGGCAGATTATGTTTTCTTCAAAGAAATTTGGATCAATTCCGTTCTTAATCTCTGGTTTCAGAAACATTGTTTCAGAAAGGTACAGAATTGGCTTCAAGTTAAGGCCTCCTGCTAAGAGATTATTTTCTTTCCCGTGTCCCAGTTAACACAGCAAAGGCTCAGCATTTCTGAAATGTGTTTCAGATCTAGAGTTGGCTGGAGTATTTATGCCAGTTCCAGTTCTGGAACAGGGGCTGGGGTCTTATTTTATCTCTTCATTGTACCAAAGAAGGTCAATTCCTTCAGACCAGTTCCGGATCTATCATTATTGAATCATTATGTTAGGATACCAACATTCAAGATGGTTACTGTAGGACTATCCTGCCTTTTGTTTAGCAAGGGCATTATATGTCTACAATAGATTTACAGGATGTGTATCTGCATATTCCGATTCATCCAGATCACTTTTAGTGTCTGAGATTCTCTTTTTAGACAAGCATTACCAGTTTTGTGGCTCTACCGTTTGGCTTAGCCTCAGTTCCAAGAATTTTTCAAAGGTTCTCGGTGCCCTTCTTTCTGTAATCAGAGAATAGGGTTTTGGTATTTCCTTATTTGGACGATATCTTGGTATTTGCTCAGTCTTCTTATTTTCGAAGAATCTCATACGAATCGACTTGTGTTGTTTCTTCAAGTTCATGGTTGGAGG
This sequence comes from Bombina bombina, assembly GCF_027579735.1. Lineage (NCBI taxonomy): Eukaryota > Metazoa > Chordata > Amphibia > Anura > Bombinatoridae > Bombina > Bombina bombina. Next base: position 647,295,413 of record NC_069504.1, read on the forward strand.
ATCAATTTACCAATCAGTTCATTGATTCCTCAGACAAGGGTAACCTTTTTAGGTTTCTAGATAAATTCAGTGTCTATGACTCTGTCCTTGTCAGACAAGAGAAGTTTAACATTGATATCAGCTTGACAAAACCTTCAGTCACAATCATTCCCTTTGGTAGCCTTATGCATGGAAATGTTGGGTCTTAGGACTGCCGCATCAGATGCGATCTCCTTTGCTCGTTTTCACATGCGACCTCTTCAGCTCTGTATGCTGAACCAATGGTGCAGGGATTACTCAAAGATATCTCAATTAATATCTTTAAACCGATTTTACAACACTCTCTGACATGGTGGACAGATCACCATTGTTTAGTTCAGGGGGCTTCTTTGTTCTTCCGACCTGGACTATAATCTCAACAGATGCAAGTCTTACAGGTTGGGGAGCTGTGTGGGGGTATCTGACGGCACAAGGGGTTTGGGAATCTCAGGAGGTGAGATTTCCGATCAATATTTTGGAACTCCGTGCAATTTTCAGAGCTCTTCAGTCTTGGCCTCTTCTGAAGAGAGAGTTGTTCATTTGTTTTCAGATAGACAATGTCACAACTGTGGCATACATCAATCATCAAGGAGGGACTCACAGTCCTCTGGCTATGAAAGAAGTATCTCGAATTTTGGTTTGGGCGGAATCCAGCTCCTGTCTAATCTCTGCGGTTCATATCCCAGGTATGGACAATTGGAAAGCGGATTATCTCAGTCGTCAAACGTTGCATCCGGGCGAATGGTCTCTTCACCCAGAGGTATTTCTTCAGATTGTTCAAATGTAGGAACTTCCAGAAATAGATCTGATGGCTTCTCATCTAAACAAGAAACTTCCCAGGTATCTGTCCAGATCCCGGGATCCTCAGGCAGAGGCAGTGGATGCATTATCACTTCCTTGGAAGTATCATCCTCCCTATATCTTTCCGCCTCTAGTTCTTCTTCCAAGAGTAACCTCCAAGATTCTGAAGGAATGCTCGTTTGTTCTGCTGGTAGCTCCGGCATGGCCTTACAGGTTTTGGTATGCGGATCTTGTCCGGATGGCCTCTTGCCAACCGTGGACTCTTCCGTTAAGACCAGACCTTTTGTCTCAAGGTCCTTTTTTTCCATCAGGATCTGAAATCCTTAAATTTAAAGGTATGGCGATTGAACGCTTGATTCTTGGTTAAAGAGGTTTCTCTGACTCTGTGATTAATACTATGTTACAGGCTCGTACATCTGTATCCAGAGAGATATATTATAGAGTCTGGAAGACTTATATTTCTTGGTGTCTTTCTCATCATTTTTCTTGGCATTCTTTTAGAATACCGAGAATATTACAGTATTCTTCAGGATGGTTTAGATAAGGGTTTGTCCGCAAGTTCCTTGAAAGGTCAAATCTCTGCTCTTTCTGTTCTTTTTCACAGAAAGATTGCTATTCTTCCTGATATTCATTGTTTTGTATAAGCTTTGGTTCGTATAAAGCCTGTCATTAAGTCAATTTCTCCTCCTTGGAGTTTGAATTTGGTTCTGGGGGCTCTTCAAGCTCCTCCATTTGAACCTATGCATTCATTGGATATTAAATTACTCTCTTGGAAAGTTTTTTGTTCCTTTTGGCCATCTCTTCTGCCAGAAGAGTTTCTGAATTATCTGCTCTTTCTTGTGAGTCTCCTTTTCTGATTTTTCATCAGGATAAGGCGGTGTTGCGAACTTCTTTTGAATTTTTACCTAAAGTTGTGAATTCCAACAACATTGGTAGAGAAATTGTGGTTCCTTCATTATGTCCTAATCCTAAGAATTCTAAGGAGAAATCGTTGCATTCTTTGGATGTTGTTAGAGCTTTGAAATATTATGTTGAAGCTACGAAATCTTTTCGTAAGACTTCTAGTCTATTTGTTATTTTTTCCGGTTCTAGAAAAGGCCAGAAAGCTTCTGCCATTTCTTTGGCATCTTGGTTGAAATCTTTAATTCATCTTGCCTATGTTGAGTCGGGTAAAACTCCGCCTCAGAGAATTACAGCTCATTCTACTAGGTCAGTTTCTACTTCCTGGGCGTTTAGGAATGAAGCTTCGGTTGACCAGATCTGCAAAGCAGCAACTTGGTCCTCTTTGCATACTTTTACTAAATTCTACCATTTTGATGTATTTTCTTCTTCTGAAGTAGTTTTTGGTAGAAAAGTACTTCAGGCAGCGGTTTCAGTTTGATTCTTCTGCTTATGTTTTTCATTAAACTTTATTTTGGGTGTGGATTATTTTCAGCAGGAATTGGCTGTCTTTATTTTATCCCTCCCTCTCTAGTGACTCTTGTGTGGAAAGATCCACTTCTTGGGTAGTCATTATCCCATACGTCACTAGCTCATGGACTCTTGCTAATTACATGAAAGAAAACATAATTTATGTAAGAACTTACCTGATAAATTCATTTCTTTCATATTAGCAAGAGTCCATGAGGCCCGCCCTTTTTTTGTGGTGGTTATGATTTTGTATAAAGCACAATTATTCCAATTCCTTATTTTATATGCTTTCGCACTTTTTTCTTATCACCCCACTTCTTGGCTATTCGTTAAACTGAATTGTGGGTGTGGTGAGGGGTGTATTTATAGGCATTTTAAGGTTTGGGAAACTTTGCCCCTCCTGGTAGGAATGTATATCCCATACGTCACTAGCTCATGGACTCTTGCTAATATGAAAGAAATGAATTTATCAGGTAAGTTCTTACATAAATTATGTTTTTTTCAGCCATTCTGGAACCGGGAAAAGATTTGAGATTAGGGGACACTTTACATGTAACACAGATTTTGCTGTATACTATATTAAATGTCCTTGTGGATTGGGGTATGTGGGTGAGACCACCTGTACAGTACGTGAAAGGATGACCCAACACAAGAGTAGCATCAGAACAGAAAAATTAGATGCCCCAGTGGCCAATCATTTCTTGTCCGTAGGTCACAGTTTGACTCAATTGAGGTTCCAGATATTAGAACAAGTAGGACACCTTAGGCGGGGGGGGGGGGGGGGGGGGCAATAGAGCAAAGAGACTAAAAATTAGGGAGGCCTATTGGATCAATAGATTAGATACCATGCATCCAAAAGGTATGAATAGAGAACTGGATTGGTCTCTATGTCTCTAGAGTACATGATTTATTGATTGTCTTAAATTTTTAATATGTTCAATATGTTTAAAATGTATTTTTGTTTTTCAGATTTGTTAGGAGCAATATGTGTTTAACCTGAATTTTTATATTCTGTTAGAGAAATTTTTATATGACCACTAGAGGGTGCTAACATTCAGTATGTCAAAGGTGTTTAAAGGAATGGGTGTGGTTTACAGGTATATTTAAGCTGCATGATCTCCAGGTGTAACTATGCATGATTAAGGACTAAGTCCGAAACGTTGCTGTTTGTTGGTCTGGCTGTTCACTGTGCATACTGCACGAATAAATCTGTTGGAAACTACTGGTTAGTGTTTGTTTCTGTAATTCACCCTATGGAAGCACTGCATTACACAATGCAGACAGCAAGTTATGGTTTTCTTATTAACAATTTCACTGCTGGGCCGCTCACAAAATCGGGCCTTAGAGGGAACACTGATTAGGAGCCTTTTTTTACTAGGTAATATCAAGTGCATGATGATGATGTTGATGATGAATTGCATGTCTGTGCGCTCACTGGCTGCTAAGCAAATAATATGTTTTAAACACACTCTTTTAGATGCACACATTAAAAAAGACTTGGATTTCTAAAGAAATTATGCAGTTGATAACATATACTGCTATTTTGCACAATTTCATAGCTAAATTGTTTATTTGGTGCAGAAGACGATACAAAATGAAGAAACAAATATGCCGTAATAGTGGAATGAGTTTAGTAGGTTCTTATTGCATTCCTGATAATTGTATTTAAATGGTATATCTATTTATAGGTCCTACTGTTATTCCTACGCACTATTAGCTGAGGCGTGGCGCACCACATCGTATCCGCTTTTACTATATGTTGACTCTAAGTGAACAATCTGCAACATTATTTTTTCCATAAGCATTCCGGCCCATCTTAATGGGATATGAAACCCAACATTTTTCTTTCCTGGTTCAAATAGAGCATGCAGTTATAAACAACTTTCTAATTTACTTCTATTACCAAGTTTTCTTCGTGCTCTAGGTATCTTTTGTTGAAAAGCAGAGAGGTGAGCTCATGAGCCTGCCTATTTTAGGAGCACTATATGGCAGCAGTTTTGCAAGAGCACTAGGTATCTCTTCAACACAGAATATCATGGGAACGAAGCAAATTTAATAATAGAAGTAAATTAGAAACAATTAATTTTTTAATTTTACATTTAATTTTACCCTTATTACATTGTATAAACAATTCCCCAGGTGCCCATACGGTTAAAAAACAGAATCTGATTTTGACAGGAAATGAAAGTCAAAAGACAGATTGAGTGTACCCTATTATTTTCAGTTGTAAATTTAGAGGGACATGAAACTTCTGGACATTAAAGGGACAGTTTACACCAGAATTGTTATGGCTTAAAAAGATAGATAATCCCCTTTATTACCCATTCCCCAGTTTTGCATAACCAACACAGTTATATTAATATACTTTTTACCTCTATGATTAGCTTGTATCTAAGCTTCTGCAGACTTTACCCTTATTTCAGTTCTTTTGACAGACGTGCATTTTAGCCAATCAGTGCTGACTCCTAGGTAACGCCACGTCCGTGAGCACAATGTTATCTATATGGCACAAATAAAATAACGCCCTCTAGTTGTGAAAAACTGTCAAAATGCATTTGGATAAAATGCGGCCTTCAGGGGCTAAGAAATTAGCATATGAGCAAAGCAAAATTGATGATAAAAGTAAATTGGAAAGTTGTTTAAAATTGCATACCCTATCTGAATCATGAAAGTTTATTTTTGATTAGACTGTCCCTTTAAACAACTGCAATACTATAGTTACTACCAGTGTTCCCCAACTTCCCCTCCAAGGCCAGATTTTGTAAGGGTCCAGCAGTGAAACAGTTAATAAGGTAACCTTGCCTTACTTTCTGCATTGTGCAGTATTTGCTAACTGCAGGGTATAGTTCACTAATTAACTGCGTCAGTACTGGGCCACTTACAAAATCCGGCCTTAGAAGGAACACTGGTTACTACTCACCATGCTATTATTTTTTCTGTATATGTGCGTTAATCTCTGTTAATATCTGCCTCTCACACAACCATCATACAAAATAATAAATATATTATGCCGTAGTAGATATACAAATCTAATATTTTAAATCCATTAACACTTTCATCCACCTTAATGCCTCCCTTTAGGACATCAAATAAGGGCAGACTTACTGGTTGTGAGTGTTATCCTGTTTATAATACACAGCCTCTTTTCATCACAACTTTACAGACATCAGTTTTATAGAAACAATCCTGTAACTGCTTATTAATTAGAATATTTCATGTCATTTTTATCTCTATTGCAAATATATGTCTGTGCTTTTACTTTAACTTGGAGTGTCAAAATAGTAAAGAATTTAATATCACAAACATTAAAACTAACCATGATGTGATTAGAATAGATTCATTGTTTCACAGTGTAGTTTTTTTTATTTATAAACAATTTTAATGTGTTAAATTAGTGACAAATTATACATAGATCAAATGGATATTTTCCCACAGATAAGTGAATGTGTTACTCATTAAACTTGTACAACCTGTGAACTTTGCAATTTACAAATTGTTTGGCTCAGTTGTGGACAAAATCTAATACAAAGTATTCAAGCAGAAAATTAGAGACTTCTCTTTTAATCTGAGATTCATTAGGCAAAAATAGCTAACTGGAAAGTTTTTCAGTAGTTAAAAAAAAAATGTGCAAAACAAAATTTGATAAAAAAAAATAGATTTAAAAGCTTAAAAAAAAATACAAAAATTCTGAAATAATTTACAAAGCAGTCATTAGTTTCTGACATACTCTATACCTTTAAAGGGACATAAAACAAGTTGGGATAGAGACAAAATAATATATGTACTTTAATTACTTTACCTGCAAATTTATACTGCAGTGCCTCCCCATTAACCCTTCTGAATTGTAAAGATCTAACTCCCCCCACACATTTCCTTCTATGGCTGCATCAATATCTATTGTTGTTTTGGTAGAATGTAAAATGCATAGGGATTATCTGCTGGAGCATGCATAGAAGCTGTGAACTCAGTTGAAATAAAATACCTGTGTCTAAACACTGATAAGGATGTGTGGGGTTGGCTTTTCTAGGCAGCTTAGCTATGTAATTCATTTTGCAATACTTGCCAGCAATTTTTAAACAATTTTTTTATGCAAACTATTTTTAATTAATTAGCCCTTTTAAGATATGCACAGATCTCAACCTGTTTTATGGCACTTTAAAATACACAGATTAATAAAATAATTTAAAGAGACATGAAAGTCAGAATGAAACGTTCATGATTCAGAGAGCATGCAATTTAAGATACTTTTAAATTTGCTGCTTCTGATCACATTTACTTTGTTCTCATTATTTTTTGCCAAAAAGCATATTTATGTAGGCTAAAGAGCAGCAATGCACTACAGGGAGAGAGAAAGAAGGTGATTGGTGGCTACACATATATGCTTCTTGCCATTGGCTAATGAAACAGTTTCCGCTAGCTCACAGCAGTGCATTGCTGCATTTTAAAATCCTTTTGTCTTTGTCATCTCTAAAAAGAGCATTTTAAATGGTATTTGTAGTTTTTTGCCCCCTGCCTGTGTATTTTATATCACTGTGAGAGGAGCAGCTTAAACTTTTTTTTTCCACACCGGAGATAAGTTTTAAGATGTTTAAATAGCGCTAAGTTTCTGGTATATTGTGAAAAAAACATAAGGATGAACTAAATAAAAATAGAAAAACAATTAAATTGTAATTAACATTCTCAAAAGGTAATGGGATTTCAGGATTCCAACATTTTTCTTTCAAGATTTAAATAAAACATGCAATATTAAACAACTTTACTTCTAATATAATATTTGCTTCCTGCTCATGCTTTATGATATTTCATTAAAAACTCAGACTATTAAAAGAAAAACAAGTCGATTGGTTGATAAATCCCATTTACTCAACAATGAAAATTAACCACTTTAAGGAACATTGTACTGCACAATTGTCTCTTCTATATTTTACTCCCAGTGATCCATTTTACTTGCTGCAGTTTAAAGGGACAGTCTACACCACAATGTTTATGGTTTTAAAAGATAGATAATCCCTTTATTACCCATTCCCTAGTTTTGCATAACCAACACAGATTAATATACTTTTTACCTCTGTGATTTCGTTGTATCTAAGCCTTTGCAAACTTCCCTTCTTATTTCAGGTTTTTTTTTACAGACATTCATTTTAGCCAATCAGTGTTGGCTCCTAGGAACTCCATGTGCGTGATCACAGTGTTATCTATATGACACACATGGACTAACACGCTCTATTGGTGAAGAACTGTCAAAATGCCCTGAGAGAAGAGGCGGCCTTCAAGTGCTTAGAAATTAGCATAGGTTTAGCTTTCAACTAAGACTACAAAGAGAACAAAGCAAAATTGGTAATAAAAGTAAATTGGAAAATTGTTTAAAATGACATGCCCTATCTGAATCATAAATTTATTTTGGACTAAACTGTCCCTTTAATTAAATTGTTTACAAATATCTAATTTACATTTATTTTGCCATTTGAAATAGCTGATTTACCTGCTGAAATTTCCACCTTTAGTAAAAATGTGGTGGTCATTTTCCATTAATGCCAGATCTGCTGGTCGCTATGTCCAAGGGGCTTTAGGCACCTGTTGCCCTCCTCCTCCCCTGCCTAGAGGTGTATTTTTTAGGTTTATGTACTGTCAGGCCTACCTATCAAGTTCAGCAACTCTGCTGCCGCCTGCTCCTGCTCTGTGGTAGTCATCATCTGTAAATGCAAAATCCTCAGAGAACGGTTAGCTGCTGTGTCTAAAGGGCTTTAAGCCAGTGCTTGACAAATCTGTTTAAAAAATTAGGAGCCAGTAAGAATATTTAGAAGCCAGGCATCTTTTTAGGAGCCAGACAGTGGGATTTGTATATAGATATATAGAGAATAACCAAAAAAGTTAGGAGCCAGGGTTAAAATTCTAGGAGCCAGTGGCTCCCAGGTTTGTCGAGCCCTGCTCTAAGCACATGCAAGTCTGCTGCTGCCACTCTTGCTCCTCCTGCCCTCTGTCAATGCTAAATCCTCAGTCAACTGTTGGCTGCTGTGTCCAAGAGGCTCTATGCACGTGTTTGCACTCCTGCCTGGAGGTGTATTTTTGAGGTTTATGTACGGTCAGGATTACCTACCTATATCAGTAAGTCTGCTGCTGCCACTCTTGCTCCTGCCCTCTGTCAATGCTAAATCTTCAGGGAACTGATGTGTCCAAGGGGCTTTAGGCACCTGTTGTCCTCCCCCTCCCCTGCCTTTAGGTGTATTTATAAGATTTATGTACTGTCAGGCCTACCCACCTAGATCAGTAACTCAGCTAACACCCTCCCTGCTCTGTAGTGGTCATTATCCATCAATGTCAAATCCTCACAGAACTGCTGACTGCCGTGTACAAGGGGCTCTAGGCATCTGTTGCTCTCTTCCTCCCCTGAGGTTTATGTGCTTTCAAGCCTGCCTACCTAGTTCAGTAACTCTGCTGCTACTCTTGCCTTCCTTGCTGTAATTTAGCGCTGAAAATTAAGCAATTACTAATTTACATAACCTGAAATGCACCAACTGACTTCTTATGGATTACTCTGTTACATATCTGTCAATAATTGGCTTTATCAGATAACTGCAAAAATTTTTACTTAAAGTGATGGTAAATTCATACCAACTGCTCAACATATTTTAGAAGCTTTTACCTTAACTAGCACATCGATATGCTTTTATAATATTAAAAACATCTGTTTACTGAATAATTTCATTTTTATTACGGTAATGTTAAACTGTTATATTCAGCCTCTCTCTAAATTTTTCCAAGGTACTGCGTTGATTGACATTCGTTTTAGCCAATCATCTGCTCACCATACGCCCCATGTTAAAAAGGACCTGCACGCTCCCGTGCTCTGAACTCACTAATTGAGATGCGATGCAATGTGCATGCGCAACTCTGTTTACTTACATCAGATGCAATCTAATGAAACCGGTGCTGAGGATTCTCATTTTCAAATGCGCAAGTAGCGTAAGAGTTGCGCATGCGCATTGCATCACAATTAGTGAGTTCAGAGAACGGGAGCGTGCAGGTCCTTTTTAACATGGGGCGCATGGTGAGCAGATGATTGGCTAAAACGAATGTCAATCAAAGCAGTACCTTGGAAAAATTTAGAGAGGCTGAATATAACAGTGTAACGTTACCGTAATAAAAATGAAATTATTCAGTAAACAGATGTTTTTAATATTATAAAAGCATATCGATGTGCTAGTTAAGGTAAAAGCTTCTAAAATATGTTGAGCAGTTGGTATGAATTTACCATCACTTTATAACTAAATTTATAACAGTGCTTAGCCTTGTTGGCTGCAGAATAAAGCCCAGAGTGCATATTTGAAATAAGGCAAATTGTGGGTGGAGTTTGGCTATTGAAAAGGGATGTGAATTTGTTTTCTAAATACACCCCTCACCACACCCACAAATCAGTTTTACAAACTTTGCCTCCTATGGAGGTGGTGAAGTAAGTTTGTGCTAGATTCTACGTTGATATGCGCTCCGCAGCAGGTTGGAGCCCGGTTTTCCTCTCAGCGTGCAGTGAATGTCAGAGGGATGTGAGGAGAGTAGTGCCTATTGGAATTCAATGATCTCCTTCTACGGGGTCTATTTCATAGGTTCTCTGTTATCGGTCGTAGAGATTCATCTCTTACCTCCCTTTTCAGATCGACGATATACTCTTATATTTACCATTACCTCTACTGATTCTCGTTTCAGTACTGGTTTGGCTTTCTACTACATGTAGATGAGTGTCCTGGGGTAAGTAAGTCTTATTTTCTGTGACACTCTAAGCTATGGTTGGGCGCTTTTATATAAAGTTCTAAATATATGTATTCAAACATTTATTTGCCTTGACTCAGGACGTTCAAACATTCCTTATTTCAGACAGTCAGTTTCATATTTGGGATAATGCATATGAATAAAAAAAATTTCTTACCTTAAAATTTGACTTTTTTCCCTGTGGCTCGCGGGGGCTGAAAATGCTTCATTTTATTGCGTCATTCTTGGCGCAGACTTTTTTGGCGCAAAATTTTTTTTCTGTTTCCAGCGTCATACGTGTCGCCGGAAGTTGCATTTAGGCGCCAAATAATGTGGGCGTCTTTTTTGGCGCTAAAAAATATGGGTGTCACTATTGTCTCCACATTATTTAAGTCTCATTACTTATTGCTTCTGGTTGCTAGAAGCTTGTTCACTGGCATTTTTTCCCATTCCTGAAACTGTCATTTAAGGAATTTGATCAATTTTGCTTTATATGTTGTTTTTTCTATTACATATTGCAAGATGTCCCAGATTGACACTGAGTCAGAAGATACTTCTGGAAAAACGCTGCCTGGTGCTGGATCAACCAAAGTTAAGTGTATCTGCTGTAAACTTGTGGTATCTGTTCCTCCAGCTGTTGTTTGTAATGAATGTCATGACAAACTTTTTAATGAAGATAATATTTCCTTTAGTAATGTTACATTACCTGTTGCTGTTCCGTCAACATCTAATAATCAGAGTGTTCCTGTTAACATAAGAGATTTTGTTTCTAAATCCATTAAGAAGGTCATGTCTGTTATTCCTCCTTCTAGTAAACGTAAAAGGTCTTTTAAAACTTCTCTTTTTTCAGATGAATTTTTAAATGAACATCATCATTCTGTTTCTGATAATGGTTCCTCTGGTTCAGAGGATTCTGTCTAAGAGGTTGATGCTGATAAATCTTCATATTTATTCAAAATGGAATTTATTCGTTCTTTACTTAAAGAAGTCTTAATTGCATTAGAAATAGAGGATTCTGGTCCTCTTGATACTAAATCTAAACGTTTAAATAAGGTTTTTAAATCTTCTGTAGTTATTCCAGAAGTTTTTCCTGTCCCTGATGCTATTTCTGAAGTAATCTCCAGGGAATGGAATAATTTGGGTAATTCATTTACTACTTCTAAACGTTTTAAGCAATTATATCCTGTGCCATCTGACAGATTAGAGTTTTGGGACAAAATCCCTAAAGTTGATGGGGCTATCTCTACTCTTGCTAAACGTACTACTATTCCTACGGCAGATAGTACTTCCTTTAAGGATCCTTTAGATAGGAAGCTTGAATCATTTCTGAGAAAAGCTTACTTAGACCTGCTATATCTTTAGCGGATGTTGCTGCAGCTTCAACTTTTTGGTTAGAAGCTTTAGCGCAACAAGTAACAGATCATAATTCTCATAGCATTGTTAATCTTCTTCAACATGCTAATAACTTTATTTGTGATGCCATCTTTGATATCATTAGAGTTGATGTCAGGTATATGTCTCTAGCTATTTTAGCTAGAAGAGCTTTATGGCTTAAAACTTGGAATGCAGATATGTCTTTTAAGTCAACTTTGCTTTCCCTTTCTTTCAAAGGTAATAAATTATTTGGTTCCCAGTTGGATTCTATTATCTCAACTGTTACTGGAGGGAAAGGAACTTTTTTACCACAGGATAAAAAATCTAAAGGTAAATTTAGGTCTAATAATCATTTTCGTTCCTTTCGTCACAATAAGGAACAAAAGCCTGATCCTTCACCCACAGGAGCGGTATCAGTTTGGAAACCATCTCCAGTCTGGAATAAATCCAAGCCTTTTAGAAAACCAAAGCCAGCTCCCAAGTCCACATGAAGGTGCGGCCCTCATTCCAGCCCAGCTGGTAGGGGGCAGATTACGTTTTTTCAAAGAAATTTGGCTCAATTCAATTCACAATCTTTGGATTCAGAACATTGTTTCAGAAGGGTACAGAATTGGCTTCAAGATAAGGCCTCCTGCAAAGAGATTTTTTCTTTCCCGTGTCCCAGTAAATCCAGCGAAGGCTCAAGCATTTCTGAAATGTGTTTCAGATCTAGAGTTGGCTGGAGTAATTATGCCAGTTCCAGTTCTGGAACAGGGGCTGGGGTTTTATTCAAATCTCTTCATTGTACCAAAGAAGGAGTAGTCCTTCAGACCAGTTCTGGATCTAAAAATATTGAATCGTTATGTAAGGATGCCAACATTCAAAATGGTAACTATAAGGACTATCCTGCCTTTTGTTCAGCAAGGGCATTATATGTCCACAATAGATTTACAGGATGCATATCTGCATATTCCGATTCATCCAGATCATTATCAGTTTCTGAGATTCTCTTTCCTAGACAAGCATTACCAGTTTATGGCTCTGCCGTTTGGCATAGCAACAGCTCCAAGAATTTTTACAAAGGTTCTCGGTGCCCTTCTGTCTGTAATCAGAGAACAGGGTATTGTGGTATTTCCTTATTTGGACGATATCTTGGTACTTGCTCAGTCTTCACATTTAGCAGAATCTCATACGAATCGACTTGTGTTGTTTCTTCAAGATCATGGTTGGAGGATCAATTTACTGAAAAGTTCATTGATTCCTCAGACAAGGGTAACCTTTTTAGGTTTCGAGATAGAGACAGAGTCATGGACACTGAATCTGACAGACAAGAGACGTCTAAAATTGATCTCAGCTTGTCGAAATCTTCAATCTCAATCATTCCCTTCGGTAGCCTTATGCATGGAAATTCTAGGTCTTATGACTGCTGCATCAGACGCGATCCCCTTTGCTCGTTTTCACATGCGACCTCTTGAGCTCTGTATGCTGAACCAGTGGTGCAGGGATTACACAAAGATATCTCAATTAATATCTTTAAAACCGTTTGTACGACACTCTCTGACGTGGTGGACAGATCACCATCGTTTAGTTCAGGGGGCTTCTTTTGTTCTTCCGACCTGGACTGTAATTTCAACAGATGCAAGTCTGACAGGTTGGGGAGCTGTTTGGGGGTCTCTGACAGCACAAGGGGTTTGGGAATCTCAGGAGGTGAGATTACCAATCAATATTTTGGAACTCCGTGCAATTTTCAGAGCTCTTCAGTCATGGCCTCTTCTAAAGAGAGAATCGTTCATTTGTTTTCAGACAGACAATGTCACAACTGTGGCATATATCAATCATCAAGGAGGGACTCACAGTCCTCTGGCTATGAAAGAAGTATCTTGAATACTGGTATGGGCGGAATCCAGCTCCTGTCTAGTTTCTGCGGTTCTTTTCCCAGGTATAGACAATTGGGAAGCGGATTATCTCAGTCGCCAAACGTTACATCCGGGTGAATGGTCTCTTCACCCAGAGGTATTTGTTCAGATGTGGGGACTTCCAGAAATAGATCTGATGGCTTCTCATCTAAACAAGAAACTTCCCAGGTATCTGTCCAGATCCAGGGATCCTCAGGCGGAAGCAGTGGATGCATTGTCACTTCCTTGGAAGTATCATCCTGCTTATATCTTTCCGCCTCTAGTTCTTCTTCCAAGAGTAATCTCCAAGATTCTGAAGGAATGCTCGTTTGTTCTGCTGGTGGCTCCAGCATGGCCTCACAGGTTTTGGTATGCGGATCTTGTCCAGATGGCCTCTTGCCAACCGTGGACTCTCCCGTTAAGACCAGACCTTCTGTCACAAGGTCCATTTTTCCATCAGGATCTCAAATCCTTAAATTTAAAGGTATGGAGATTGAACGCTTGATTCTTAGTCAAAGAGGTTTCTCTGACTCTGTGATTAATACCATGTTACAGGCTCATAAATCTGTATCTAGAAATATATATTATAGAGTCTGGAAGACTTACATTTCTTGGTGTCTTATTTTTCCTGGCATTCTTTTAGAATTCCGAGAATTTTACAGTTTCTTCAGGATGGTTTGGATAAACGTTTGTCTGCAAGTTCCTTGAAAGGACAAATCTCTGCTCTTTCTGTTCTTTTTCACAGAAAGATTGCTAATCTTCCTGATATTCATTGTTTTGTACAAGCTTTGGTTCGTATAAAACCTGTCATTAAGTCAATCTCTCCTCCTTGGAGTTTGAATTTGGTTCTGGGGGCTCTTCAAGCTCCTCCGTTTGAACCTATGCATTCGCTGGATATTAAATAACTTTCTTGGAAAGTTTTGTTTCTTTTGGCCATCTCTTCTGCTAGAAGAGTTTCTGAATTATCTGCTCTTTCTTGTGAGTCTCCTTTTCTGATTTTTCATCAGGATAAGGCGGTGTTGCGAACTTCTTTTAAATTTTTACCTAAGGTTGTGAATTCTAACAACATTAGTAGAGAAATTGTGGTTCCTTCATTGTGTCCTAATCCTAAGAATTCTAAGGAGAGATCATTGCATTCTTTGGATGTAGTTAGAGCTTTGAAATATTATGTTGAAGCTACTAAGAATTTCCGAAAGACTTCTAGTCTATTTGTTATCTTTTCCGGTTCTAGGAAAGGTCAGAAGGCCTCTGCCATTTCTTTGGCATCTTGGTTAAAATCTTTAATTCATCTTGCTTATGTTGAGTCGGGTAAAACTCCGCCTCAAAGGATTACAGCTCATTCTACTAGGTCAGTTTCTACTTCCTGGGCGTTTAGGAATGAAGCTTCGATTGATCAGATTTGCAAAGCAGCAACTTGGTCTTCTTTGCATACTTTTACTAAATTCTACCATTTTGATGTGTTTTCTTCTTCTGAAGCAGTTTTTGGTAGAAAAGTACTTCAGGCAGCTGTTTCAGTTTGATTCTTCTGCTTATAATTTCAGTTATTTTCATTGTAAGATTTAAACTTTATTTTGGGTGTGGATTATTTTCAGCGGAATTGGCTGTCTTTATTTTATCCCTCCCTCTCTAGTGACTCTTGCGTGGAAGATCCACATCTTGGGTAGTCATTATCCCATACGTCACTAGCTCATGGACTCTTGCTAATTACATGAAAGAAAACATAATTTATGTAAGAACTTACCTGATAAATTCATTTCTTTCATATTAGCAAGAGTCCATGAGGCACTTTTTTCTTATCACCCCACTTCTTGGCTATTTGTTAAACTGATTTGTGGGTGTGGTGAGGGGTGTATTTATAGGCATTTTGAGGTTTGGGAAACTTTGCCCCTCCTGGTAGGAATGTATATCCCATACGTCACTAGCTCATGGACTCTTGCTAATATGAAAGAAATGAATTTATCAGGTAAGTTCTTACATAAATTATGTTTTTAAAACATTTCAACTTGGCTGATATCTTGTTCAATAGCAACACAATAGACATGTCTTGTAACTACAAGGTGTTTACTGTCCCTTTAATGTGAAAGCAGTAGATAGTAGTACTGCTACAAGTCAGCAGAACACAAAATAATTTTTTTTTTCTTTTCATGGACTCAATCAACTGACAAGGACATTGCTAAATCGTAATTTAATAGTGTTTATTTTAACTTCCAGTGCAAACTTGAAGGTCTTGAAACCTTTCCCACCTTTAGAAAAATGTTTAACTGCATAAACTAATATTTTTAAATTTTTAATGGGCCATTCACTTATTTTCTGCAGAACAATGAAAATTAATGTACGGGTCAAACAGCCTTTACTCACAGGAAGAGCTATTACAGGACCTATTGGAAATTAAATCTACTTTGTGCCATCATTTGTGGGAGTTTGCAATAAAGTTAAGAGGATTTTTTTTCTTCTCAATATATTTTTGTTGACTTTAATATCAATACAAAGCTACTGGTAGAGCATACAATTTTAATCAAATTTCCAATTTACTTTTAGTATTGTATTCTTCGTTCTCTTGGTATCCTTTGTTGAAAAGCATACCACAGTAGGCTCAGGACCTGGGAGCTAGGTGCTTATTGATTGCTGCACATATGTCTTTTTGTCATTGGCTTACTGATGTGTTCAGTTAGCTCCCAACAGTACATTCATGCTCCTTCAATAATGGATACCAAAAGAATTAAGCAAAATTGATCATAGAAGTCAACTGGAAAGTGGTTTAAAAATGTATGCTCTATGTGAATCATAAAAATATATTGTGATTTATGTCCCTTTAATATCCCAAGATATGAATGCATGGTAAGTACATATTTACTAAAACTAAGAAAAAAGAAATTAAAAAATGGGTACTGGAAGTCAGCTAGTCAGCTGCCAATACCTAAGATGGTCGCTGTGTGTGTGTGTGAGTGGAATCACTACACTGCAGAGGAAAAAAAAATAAACGGTCTGCCAGTACCTAAAACAGTGGTGACCAGTGTCAGTGTGTAGGGTGGGTGGTGTCAGGTGGGAGGGTAATAGCTACACTACATCAGAAATTAACTTTACAAGCTAAATGACTAACCCATTCACTGCCAGGAATTTCACGTAAGGTGCGCAGCTGCAATTAGCGGCATTCTAATTGCAAAAAAAGCAATGGCAAAGCCATGCATGTCTGTTATTACTGAACAAAGGGATTCCAGAAAAGCTTTTTACAACCATTTGGCATATGGCTGCCATAGTTGCATGTAAATAATTTCAGTGAGAAACCAAAAGTTTCCGAAAAAGTTAATGGTTTTTTTTTTTTTATGATTGTATCTGGCAGCTAAATAGTGGCATCAAATATACCAAAATGGGTCTAAATCCGATAACTTGGGTTGTCTACTTTAAAAACAAAATATTTAGTTTTCATAGGTAAATCAAAAGCTATTTCTCTTTAAATGGAGTGATAGCAAAAATGCTAAAATTTCTCCGGTACTTTGGTCAAGTTTTTCTCTGAAATTCCTGGTAGCAAAAGGGTTAAACAGTTTGAATAGCTGCATAAACTACACAAACTGGGATGGCATAGTTAGCTAATGAACCATTACTTGATCTTTGCAGTGACCCGTTTTATAGATATCTCTATACACAATATAATGAGTGTTGTCTATATTAACATATAGTTCTGTAAACGTATATGTTGAATACAAATGTGTTTTACATATTGAAGCAAATAATCACAAAGCAGACCACAGTAAAATTAAAGATGTAAAAAACGTGTTATTTTACAATTTTAACAATTTCAGACTGATCAGATACTATTTTAACTCAACGCATCAAAAATAAACACACCTCCTTTAATACTTTGTGGGAAAAACAAAATACAAAAATAACTGTGCCAAATATTGTCCTATGACACATTCCAAGAGAATACTTCATGTTTAGCATCAGTGTATAGAAGATTGGATATGACTGATTTTTTCTGACCAACAAAAACGTTTTAGAAAGTGTAACCAATTTTAGACTGTGACAGATGTAAATCATTTCACTAATCACCTCCACTTTTTTCTACAATCCATGAGTTTTCCCCACTTACTTTGGTTACACTTTAATGAACTCTTAATGATAGTTTAAAATCTGTTGAAAGAAATAGTTCAGAAGGCGACCAATAGTCACTGGTTCACTAAATGAAATCCTGCTCAAAGTCTAAGACTGGTTACTGATGTCTTCTGAATTCTGGCAAAAATGTAACCAGAAAAAACATCTGTAAATTAGAAAAAGGGAAAAAAAAAAAAAGAAGCATTGGTGTGTTAATGAGTCCAAATTCACACAATTTCCTTTCACAAAGTTAGTTTTGTTCAGTCTAATATTCAGCAATGGACTGTCATAAATCCTCTTTTACTGATGAAGCACGGTTACTTTCTTGGGATACTTTTGCTTTTTTGCTCTCAACATTCTTCTTTTTCCCTGGTTTACTGTGATTGCTTTGTGAACTGCCATCCGCTCCTTTGCCAGGATAGACCTGACCTTCTACAGTCACATCAGCACATCTCTCCTGGCTTATAAGAAAGTTTTTAACTTCCCAAGCATAACTTCCATCACGCAACATGAAGATTGCACGGTTGGGCCCAACCATAAATCTAAAATGAAATTGGAAAAACAATGTAGATCATCAATACAAGATCATGAAAAATATTTTATAAATTAAATGGATATTAAATTTACATATACACAGTCTTAACTGTAAACCATAATCAAGATCCACAACACTCAGAGCAACACACCCATTTAAAATGTAACAGTAAAAATTACATATAAAAAATAAGTTATATTAGAGGTACATAAAAGCGTAAAGTAAAAAAATAAAAATAAAAAAGTGTTTTTAGTGCAATAATAGTTTAATAATAAAATGCTCTCATTTATCTATATGGTGTAATCCCTGTAAAAAGTCAACTCTAGAACAGCAATGCACTACTGGGACCTAGATGAACATATATGGTAAACCAGTTACAAGAGGCATATGTGTGTAGCCACCTACCACCTGCTAGTTCCCAGCATGCTTTGCCGCTAATGAACCTATTTAGATATGCTTTTCAACAAAGAATACCAAAAGAATAAAGTATGTTTAATTTGTATAACTCCCATGTCCCTTTACTGAACTATTTTTAAAAAATAGCCTAAATTTACCCTCACTTACCTTAGGCATCAACCTCCCCCCTCACAAGTTGTCTTTCCCCCCCTTCATCAAGAAAAGACTCAAGGAGCATGCACACAATTCCTTCTCTCAGCTTGTGCACGTTGGATTGCGTGTGATTGTCCACCTTCAAGTGTATACATACATACACACACAAGTAGTTAAGCATTGCACATATTCTATAGTTTAGATATTGTAAGGAATACAGGATAGCGCCAAAGATAAAAGGACCTGGCTGTCACTAATGATTAACCCCTTCTAAGATAATCTAAATGATAAATGCAAAATGTCAGTGAGTGACAGCGTTAAAAAGCATAGGTGAAAACGTTTCTTATATATTCAGTGAGTTATTTGTAATATATGGTAGGAGTAAATCTGTGATCATATACGAAAGCAAATGTGTTTGCTGGCAGTAAAAAAAAAAAAAAAAAAAAAAATTATATATATATATATATATATATATATAGAACACTCTAGTGCAGTCAAATAGAAAATGTTTATCTAAATATCATATATTAGGTAGATACAAATCTGTGATATATATAAAAGCAAATGTGTATATTATGTATATATGGCGATAAAGAAATAAGTATATAACACTCAAGTGTGAACAGCTAAAAATAGCATATATTTAAAAACACATTTTCACAAACATACATAAGGGACGTCTCCCTTTAAAACAATGTAGCTAAAATGCCTATTAGGGAAAGTGGGCCACGATCTACGCTCCTTTAAAGGATTACTTTCTGTTATAATTTTTAAGCTAAACAACTAACATATTAAAGTTAATAAACATTAATTAAAACCTACTGACCTATATTTTCTCCAAAACGAAGTTTCATAACGTTCTAAAAGTTATATCTTTTATTCGCTGATGATGTCACGTTATCCTGCCCACTATTTTCAGCACTGCATGTTCAAAATTCTTAAACCAATAACTTTGTGTTTAAAGCGCCATTTTGAAACCTAGGTATTGTAAACGGATTGGTACAGAGCAAAGGATACCCACGGAGTGGGTTTGGAAAACAATTAAATTTGCAGGCAAGTTTTCTGATATACGGTAGAGATATGTTAATGAAATGCTATTGATAAAAAGCGTATTTGGGGTAGTTAGTTAGTAACAGGCACAGAAAATATTTACTTACAGTGGCCCTTTAATAGGACTCATCTCAAAAATGTTTTTTTTTTTTTTTTAAAACAGAAAAATAGGAAAATAGCATATGAGTCCCAGCGGTATCCAAATAATGTGGGGAACTGATTTATTAAGGCAGTCTATATAGAGGTAAATATAGTTAATAAGGTACCTTATTGATGAAGTGTTTCCTTTAAGCAGTGTTGCGTTAAAGGGCCATAATACCCAAATGTTTAAACACTTGAAAGTGATGCAGCATAGCTGTAAAAAAGCCGATTAGAAAATATCACCTGAACATCTCTATGTAAAAAAGAAAGATATTTTACCTCAAAAGTTCCTCAGTAGCCACCTCCCATTGTAAAGGATTTCTAAGCAGCATTTTAGTGTGTCTGTCCTGGGACAGCTGAAAGGATGAGCCTCGTGAACTCTCATATTATTTCACCAATCAGGTAAAGGAAGTTTACAATGAAATCTCATGAGAGTTAAAGGGACATTATACACTCATTTTTTCTTTGCATAAATGTTTTGTAGATGATCTATTTATATAGCCCATAAAGTTTTTTTTTTAAATTAATGTATAGTTTTGCTTATTTTTAAATAACATTGCTCTGATTTTCAGACTCCTAACCAAGCCCCAAAGTTTTATGTGAATACGCTCGACTACCTACTCCAGCTTGCTCCTGTTTCTGTAAAGGGTCTTTTCATATGCAAAAGAAGGGGGAGGGGGGGGGAGTGTCTTATTTGCCACTTGCAGTGGGCTTTCCAGCTACCTTTTCAACAGAGCCAAACTGACAGCTTCTAAGTAAGTTTTTAAACAGTTTTATACTGGATTTTTATATCAGTATCTGTGCATATTATTCTTTATAGTAGTGTCTATTACATGCAGTTATATGAAAATGAGTGTATACTGTCCCTTTAAGTCAAATCTCATGAGATCACAGTAAGAGTTCATGACCTCAGCACTGCTGATGCTGATTGGCTGCTGTTCATTTCTTCATTTTTTTTAATTTTTTTACCTGCAGCTGGGAGCAGCTGAGTATAACTTTTTACACAGAACTTACTCTGCTGAGCTGAGGAAATTGTGAGGTAAAATATCTTCCTTTTTTACATAGAGATGCTCAGGTGATATTTTCCTGTCAGATTTTTACAGTTATACTGCATCAGTTTCAAGTGATTTAGCATATGAGCATTATGTCCCTTTAAGCTTTTAATGAGAAAAAAAAAAAAAAAAAAAAAAAAAAAAAAAAAAAAGATGGTATACCTTCAGCTAGGGTGATATTTCTTCTCTGCTTCCAAGCAGCGATCTGTTTGGAGCGTATATCTGCTAGCTCCCAGTGGTGCAGAGATGGAAGATTTGCCTTATTTATTCAGCGTTTCCTTTAAACAGTGTTGTGTTAAGCTTTTAACAAAGACAAAGATGGTATACCTTCAGCTGAGATGATATTTCTTCCCTGCTTCCAAGCAGCGATCTGTTTGAAGCGTATATCAGCTAGCTCCCAGTGGTGCAGAGATGAAAGTTTTACCTTCACAGAAATATGATCATTCAAATGGATGCAATTGTGAATATACCTTCTAGGCGTTCTATTTCACAGTCTTTGGTAACAACTGTATGTGCAAATGTAGCACTCTGTGAATGGTGGTCTTCAGATCAAAGGTGTATACCACTAGTAGTGATGTGATCGTTCATACAGCAATTCCTGAACGATACTTGGAGAGCTGGATGCTCAGTTCATGGTAGTGAGGCTGCTTAGCAAACAGCTGAAAATTTGTATTCCAAAATCAGTAGTAAAAGCTGACTGTGATGCAATCAGTAGTTCAGAGTGTCTTGATAAAGCCCTACAGTGGCAAAACGCGTTGACCAGGACTAATCCTAACTTTGCTCTGAACTACTGATTGCATCACAGTCAGCTTTTACTACTGATTTTGGAATCCAAATTTTCAGCTGTTTGCTAAGCAGCCTCACTACCACAAACTGAGCATCCAGCTCTCCAAGTATCGTTCAGGAATTGCTATATGAACGATCACATCACTACTAGTGGTATACACCTTTGATCTGAAGACCACCATTCACAGAGTGCTACATTTGCACATACAGTTGTTACCAAAGACTGTGAAATAGAACGCCTAGAAGGTATATTCACAATTGCATCCATTTGAATAATGTTCATATTTCTGTGAAGGTAAAACTTTCATCTCTGCACCACTGGGAGCTAGCTGATATACGTTTCAAACAGATCGCTGCTTGGAAGCAGGGAAGAAATATCATCTCAGCTGAAGGTATACCATCTTTGTCTTTGTTAAAAGCTTAACACAACACTGTTTAACCCCTTAATGACCGAGGACGTGCAGGGTACGTCCTCAAAAAAAAGGCAGTTAACGCCTGAGGACGTACCCTGCACGTCCTCGGTGTGGAAAGCAGCTGGAAGCGATCCTGCTCGCTTCCAGCTGCTTTCCGGTTATTGCAGTGATGCCTCGATATGGAGGCATCCTGCAATAACCTCACATGGCCATCCGATGCAGAGAGAGCCACTCTGTGGCCCTCTCTGCACCGGACATCGATGGCCGGTATCGTTGGTGGGTGGGAGCCGAATTGGGAGGCGGGTGGGCGGCCATCGGTGTGCCGCGTGATGTCACGGGGGGCGGGATCGGGGGCGTGACCGCCAGGGGCGCGCAGGGGCGCGCGCGCGTGCCCGGAGGGTGGCGGGCGGGCGCGTGCACGGGGCGGGAGCGGGTGGGAACCGCTACACTACGGAAAAGTGTTTAATAAAACCTGGCTAATCATGTTTGTGCAAAAGCACAAAAAACGATCGTGGAGGGGTGGGGGGGTTGGTTTGTGTGTGGGGAAGCTACACTACAGAAAATTTCAAAAAATTAAAAAAACAAACCATTTTTTTTCTTCTAAACTGGGTACTGGCAGACAGCTGCCAGTACCCAAGATGGCGCCCATTAAGTTAGAGTGGGAGGGGATAGAGCTGTTTGGGGGGGGATCAGTGAGGTTGGGGGCTAAGGGGGGATAGTACACAGCAGCATATGTAAATATGCTTAAAAAAATCATTAAAAAAAAATATATATAGCTTTTATTTTAGTACTGGCAGACTTTCTGCCAGTACTTAAGATGGCGGGGACAATTGTGGGGTGGGGGAGGGAAGAGAGCTGTTTGGGAGGGATCAGGGGGTCTGATGTTTTAGGTGGGAGGCTGAGCTCTACACTAAATCTAATATTAACCCTGCAAGCTCCCTACAAGCTACCTAATTAACCCCTTCACTGCTAGCCATAATACACGTGTGATGCGCAGCGGCATTTAGCGGCCTTCTAAATACCAAAAAGCAACGCCAAAGCCATATATGTCTGCTATTTCTGAACAAAGGGGATCCCAGAGAAGCATTTACAACCATTTGTGCCATAACTGCACAAGCTGTTTGTAAATGATTTCAGTGAGAAACCTAAAATTGTGAAATATTTTACGTTTTTTTTAATTTGATCGCATTTGGCGGTGAAATGGTGGCATGAAATATACCAAAATGGGCCTAGATCAATACTTGGGGTTGTCTACTACACTACACTAAAGCTAAAATTAACCCTACAAGCTCCCTACATGCTCCCTAATTAACCCCTTCACTGCTGGGCATAATACACGTGTGGTGCGCAGTGGCATTTAGTGGCATTCTAATTACCAAAAAGCAACACCAAAGCCATATAAGTCTGCTATTTCTGAACAAAGGGGATCACAGAGAAGAATTTACAACCATTTGTGCCATAATTGCACAAACTATTTGTAAATAATTTCAGTGAGAAACCTAAAGTTTGTGAAAAAAATTGTGAAAAAGTGAACGATTTTTTTTATTTGATCGCATTTGGCGGTGAAATGGTGGCATGAAATATACCAAAATTGGCCTAGATCAATACTTTGGGTTGTCTACTAAAAAAAAATATATACATGTCAATGGATATTCAGGGATTCCTGAAAGATATCAGTGTTCCAATGTAACTAGCGCTAATTTTGAAAAAAAAGTGGTTTGCAAATAGCAAAGTGCTACTTGTATTTATGGCCCTATAACTTACAAAAAAAGCAAAGAAGATGTAAACATTGGGTATTTCTAAACTCAGGACAAAATTTAGAAACTATTTAGCATAGGTGTTTTTTGGTGGCTGTAGATATGTAACAGATTTTGGGGGTCAAAGTTAAAAAAAGTGTTTTTTTTTTCAATTTTTCCTCATATTTTATAATTTTTTTATAGTAAATTATAAGATATGATGAAAATAATGGTATCTTTAGAAAGTCCATTTAATGGCGAGAAAAACGGTATATAATATGTGTGGGTACAGTAAATGAGTAAGAGGAAAATTACAGCTAAACACAAACACCGCAAAAATGTAAAAATAGCCTTGGTCCCAAACGGACAGAAAATGGAAAAGTGCTGCGGTCATTAAGGGGTTAAAGGAAACACTGCATAAATAAGGCAAACCTTCCATCTCTGCACCACTGGGAGCTAGCTGATATACGCTCCAAACAGATCGCAGCTTGGAAGCAGAGAAGAAATATCACCACAGCTGAAGGTATACCATCTCTTTTTTTCGTTAAAAGGTTAACACAACACTTCTTAAAGGAAACACTGCATCAATAAAGGTACCTTATTAACTATATTTACCTCTATATAGACTGCCTTAATAAATCAGTTCCCCACGTTATTTGAATACCGCTGGGACTCATATCCTATTTTCCCATTTTTCTGTTAAAAAACATTTTTGAGATAAGAGTCCTATTAAAGGAGCGCAGATCGTGGCCCACTTTCCCTAATAGGCATTTTAGCTACATTGTTTTAATTGAAGGGAGAGGTCCCTTATGTGTTTGTGAAAATATGTGTTTTTAAATATATGCTATTTTTATCTGATCACACAAGTGTTATATACTTATTTCTTTATCGCCAGCATACACATATTTGCTTCTATATATCACAGATTTGTATCTACCTAATATATATGCTATTTAGATAAACATTTTCTATTTGACCGCACTAGAGTGCGCTATATTTTTAAATTTTTTTTACTGCCAGCAAACACATATTTGCTTTCGTTTATGATCACAGATTTACTCCTACCATATATTACAAATAACTCACTGAATATATAAGAAACTTTTTGACCTATGCTTTTTAGCGCTGTCACTCACTGACATTTTGCATAGTTTAGATATTGCCAGACTTCCCCTTACCATATTTTGATAACATTACCATTGCATTCTCTGATGATGCATACAAACTAAGCTCTAAATATTAACTCTTTTGTGGCTTCCACAAAATATATGTCTAAATCCAGAGTTTAATATCACTTGCCAATTCCTGTTTTTTTTCTTCTTTAGGATTGACTACAAACTGCTATTTTTAAAGGATATAAAAACAGTCTTTCATTGTTTTAATAAAAAAAAAAAAAACAAAGTAGTGGGCTAAACTTAATAGAAATCATTGCAATATGTATTATTCGCCATTTTAAAAGGATTTTACCTTTTATATCTTTTTTTTTTTAACTTAATTTGCGCAGGGTCAATTACTTCCCATCACAGCCCCACAAGAGGGCTGTGGTCTCTACAGGGAGGCAAAAGGAGTATTAAACATTTGAAGTAGTTGCTAGGAGACACCTACAATAGTTTCTTGCCCTTGCTCAGAAGAGGACTTTTGGTGCAAAACCCATGTGAAAGAATTGTGCTCAACAATTTTTTTTTTTTTATTATGTTTGCTTTTTAATACAATCTGTTTCTTTTTAAAGGGAACCCAATTGTTTTCTTTCGTGATTCAGATAGAACCTGCAATTTTAAGCAACTTTCTAATTTACTCCTATTATCAAATTTTCTTCATTCTCTTGGTATGTTTATTTGAAAAGCAAAAATGTAAGTTTAGATGCCGGCCCATTTTTAGTGAACAACCTGGGTTGTTTGTGCCGATTGGTGGATAAATTCATCCACCAATAAAAAAGTGCTGTCCAGTGTTCTAAACTAAAAATTGGCTGGCTCCTTAGCTTAGATGCCTTCTTTTTCAAATAAAGATAGCAAGAGAACAAAGACAAATTGATAATAGGCGTAAATTAGAAAGTGGCTTAAAATTGCCTGCTCTATCTGAATCACAAAAGAAAAAAAATTTGGTTCAGTGTCCCTTTAAGGTTTACTTTGATTTAATTTTTACTAAAGCAGCACTGCTTCATATCCCTTTTTAAAACAAATTTCTACTTTTAAAGGAACACAGAAAAATTGGAATTCAATACTTTTCACTAAAACATTAAACAGTATAAAAGTTGAAAAATAAAAAACAGTCTAGCTTGTATTACCTATAAATAACAGTTCAGACTGCATTGCAGCTGAAAATGGTTTTTTTTGTTAAAGACTTTAAAACATGTAGGTATATTTGCAGATACATTGTGAATCTTGTCAAATTGAATACAGTCTAACCATTAGTCTTTACTACTTCTCAAAGAGTCAGAAAAAGTCAAATGTTACAAGTAATTAATACTTAAAGGGACAATAGAATTGAAAGCACACGGAAGTCAAAATTAAACTGTCATGATTCAGAGAAGACATGCAACTTTAAAGGGACAATAAATACATTTAATTCATTATTGTCTGCCATGTTGAAATCCGTCTCTGCTGACCTGCTTGCACACGTGCAGAAACTCTCCCTCAGATACCTGCAATGTAACCTTGTTTCATAATGGCAGCACCCATTATTAGAGGGATGCAGGGGGATAACTTCAATACTAGTCTTATAAAGTGTATTTAGCATTTAATGTCCCTTTAACATACTTTATATATTTTACTTCTATCAAATTTGCTTAATTCTCTTATTATCCATTGTTGAAGGAGCAACAATGAACACTACTGGGAGCCAGCTGAACACAGCTGGTGTGCACATTACAAAAGGGCATGTATGTAGCCACCAATCACCAGCTAGCTCCCAGTAGTGCGTTGCTACTCCTAGGTTTATTTTAGGTATGCTTTTCAACAAAGACTAACAAAAGAACAAAGCACATTTGATAGAATAAGTAAATTGAAAAGTTTCTTAAAATTGCATGCTTTATCTGAACCATGAAAGTTTAATTTTGACTTTCGTGTTCTTTAAAGGAACTGGGAGTTTGCATAAAACATATGAAGACTACCTAATAGTAAGCCATGGACAAATATGCATGTTTTATTTATGCAAATTTTAAATGTAACTGACACATCTCTGCAGTGTGCAGCTGTCTTGGGGAAGCATATGCTCAGTTCCTCACTCAGGAGCACAAAGCCATAGAGAAGAAGGGGCCTTGGGTATTAAAAAAAAAAAATAGTAGTGTGAGTTTCTTTTTAAAGTGGTGAAAGTTGATATAAACTATAGCCTATAGAAATAGGGCAAGTTTAATGTATATACATAAATTGCACATGCATATTTTAAATGACTACTATGCAGCCCTTGGATCACTAACTGTATAACCTTTAGCAGACAAGCAGCCTTTATCTGATGTAACAAACAAAACCTTTGCTTACTAATACATTTCAGTAACACTGCTTACAACTGAACACTAAAGAACACGCTCAGCGTGAGTAGATACAAACCTCTGAATATCATAGTTGGCATTAAATAAGCTGCCTTGCCACAAGCTTGTGATTTCTTCACTTTCCTTCTCAGTAGGGTTTCCGGACACAGTCACAAAGATCATTAATGTCTTGCCCTTCTTAGTCATCTGTAAGATACTCTCTGGTTTACTGGGATCTATCTTGGAAAAGTCCACAGGAGAAGGAGGTCTTTTGTGTTCTGGTAGATCACCCTCCTCTATATCATCATCTTTCTACAAACAGAACGGAAATTAATATGAATAAAAGATCTTTAAACACCAAACCGATGGTACAAGATGATTGGTTAAAATATTAGGTATTCATTATTTAAATTGACACTGTAGTGTTAAAGGGATAGTAACCCCAATTTTTTTCTTTCATGATTCAGATAGAGCATGGGATTTTAAGCACCTTTCTAATTTACTCCTATTATCAATTTTTCTTTGTTCTCATGCTATCTTGATTTGAAAAAGCAGTACTGTAAGCTTTAGAGCCAGACCATTTTTTGTTCAGAACATGGGTAGCACTTGATGATTTGTGGCTAAATGTAGCAAACCAATCAGCAGCTCTACCAAGGTGCTGAACTAAAAAATGGGCCGGCTCCTAACCTTTTATTACTGCTTTTTCAAATCAAGATAACATGAGAACAAAGAAAAATTGATAATAGGAGTAAATTAGAAAGTTGCTTAAAATCGCATGCTCTATCTGAATCATAAAAGAAAAAAAATGTGGGGTTAGTATCCCTTTAACTTGTTGCAGGATCATGTATTTTATATTTGAATTGGAAATTGAATAAATCAAAGAAAAAGCAGATGCTCCAGAATGTATATGGACAGTGTCTTCTTTGGAAACAAACACCTGATAAGGGTTCTGGTGTTAGACCTACTCAGTTCTCCAAGAAAAAACCCATATAGTAGACCAATCAGTAGGTAAAGTATTAGACCTGTACATTCTGAGGTTTTGATACCTCCAAAAGAATTTATACTTGTGAAACAGAAACACACTAAATCTTAATTTGCACAGATTTACGTGTGTTACTGTTTAACAAGTATAAATATGGCTCAGAAAATAGCTGACCGGCACAAAGGGCCACCTTCGGAGGTATTTGAAACCTCCGAAATGCACAGGTCTACAAAGTACTCCAGGTAGGAATCTGTATTTGTTTGTGTGTTGGAATATTCTATATATAAAATATTTCAATATTCTGGATGCGTCCTTTTTTTATATAAAATTTGTTTACCCCAGACATAGAATAGTGGAAAAAAAATCATGTAAATCCAATTACGCTACAGAAAAAAAAAAAAAGAAAAAAAAAAAAAAAAAAAAAAAAAAAAAAAGGGGAGGTCAGGGAGGGATGGGGCAGCTACACTACAGAAAAATGGAGTTGGGGAAGTGTTTTATAAGTACTGGCAAGCAGCTGCCAGTACCTGAAATGGCAGGCAATAGTTAGAGGGGGGTTGGGTTGGAGAGCAGTTTGGGAATGATCAGGAAAGTGCGAGGGGTGATCCTACAGAGCAGAAAATATAATTAAAAAAGCCTTAAATTTTCATATTGGCAGACTGTCTGCCAGTACCTAAGATGTAGGTACCAGCGGGGAGTGAGGGAGGGAAAAGAGCTGAGAGAGGGTAATCTCTAAACTAAAGCTAAAATTAACGTTACAAGCTACCCAATTAACTCCTTCACTGCCGGGAATAATTGAAGTGTGGTGCACAGCTGCAATTAGCGACCTTCTAATTACCAAAAACATGTATGTCTGCTATTTCTGAACAAAGGTGATTCCAGAGAAGCTTTTACAACCATTTGTGCCATGATTTAACAAGCGGTATGTAAATAATTTCAGTGAGAAGCTCAAAGTTTGTGAAAAAGTTATTGTATAAAGAAATTATGGAATGAAATACACCAAAATGGGCCTAGATCAATACCTTGGGTTGTCTACTTAAAATATATATAGTTTTGACAGGTAAATAAAATAGAGTGATAACAAAAAATGCTAAACATTCTCTGGTAATTTGAGCGTTTTCTATGAAAGTCCCGGCAGTGAAGGGGTTAAAATGATTAAACAAGTTTGTAAGACAATGTCAGCACAGGAATATGAAAGAGATGAGAAGTGAAATGCTTAAACTGAAATGGACTTTAACATTGAGGTATATTGATTTGTTAAATGGTAGCTTTAAAATTGATTTATTTTTCTTTGCATAAATGTTCTGTAGATGATCCGTTCATATAGCACATCAGGGAGTGTTTTTGTAAGTTTGCTTATTTTTAAATAACATTGTGCTGATTTTCAGACTCCTAACCAAGCCCCAAAGTTTTAGATTTATACTGATGTATACAAACTTCTGGTTGTGTAATGGGTCTTTTCATATGCAGGGGAGGGGGATTGCCTGCCTGTTCCTCAGCCCCTTTTCAGTGGGTGTCCCGATCTAACCTCATCAACAGTGCTAAACTGGGAGCTTCTAAGTACGTTTTTAAAAGGCTTTATAATGGATTTTTAGATCAGTATCTGTGCATAGTCTTCTTTATAGTAGTGTTTATTACATGCAGTTATATGAAAATTGGTGTATACTGTCCCTTTAAATGCAATGAGTTTAAAAGGCAATTTCAGCACAGGGTTAAGAAAGATAAGCAGTGAAATGATTAAATTGAAATGAACTAACATTGAGGAATATTGTGATTTATAGTAAAAATGTGAAGGAAATGTATACCAATATTTTAAAAATAAAATAAAAACAATATTTACAGTACTAGATAAAATGATTTCAGGATGAGGATAAATATTATTATGGGCTAATCATTTATTTCAACTCCCAGAGCTCAACCAGTGTGATAATTATAATTCAAGTAAACACAAAAACTGCTAACGTTTGTACATTACTGTGCCTGCAGATTGTCAATGTATGTGCCAAAGAGAAGATCAATTGATTAGAAAACCCTAACTCACCTCCCACTGCTCCAGCAGCCGCGCCATGTCAGCATCATTATAGTCGCGGATATCTTTCTTCTTCTTTTTTTTCTCCTCGGCAGCGCTCACAACGAGAGCTAGCAGGAGACATAAACATACCGACCGCACAACCAGCGAAGCCATCTTTCCTAACCATAGGCTTTCAGAAGCAGACATGCGTACTAGGGAAGTAGGGGGGGGGGACCGCCTCTGCATCACATGTTACGATAACGTGGTCCACTAAACATCTTCCGTAGTCTTCGCTTACCTAGTTGAAGGCAAGGAAAGAATAGCAGCCATATTTGATATGGGCGTTTAGTTTTCTGTTCCCATGGTAATACGGATACTTGATACTTCTTACAATAGAAATTGAATAATACCGCAGGTGATTGGTATAGTAGCAGTTTATATGACTTGCAAAATGAAAACATTAAGCGTCTATTTTTTGTAAGATATTTATGTCTTTCTAAATACATAGCTGTGTTAGTGGTTCCAATGAAGCAGAGTAATATTTGCACCCTCACCAATTTACAATATTAAATTCTTCTTTCTCATTGTTTTCATATTTTTTCAACATTTTCTAAGATTTTTTTTTTTGGTTTAGGAGAATAATCTGAATCATCTGAGCAATTATTATATTAATCCATCCAAAAGCGTAGTAAGCACAGATGTCCCAAGGTTAAATAAAACATGACTTTTATTATCCAAAGTTAAAAACCACAAGGAGATACACACATAAGAAAGAAGGTGGTGTGATTGGGTAAAAAGTTAAATGAAACATATACCTTCAAACTTAAAGGGCCACTGTAAGTAAATATTTTCTATGCCTGTTACTAACTAACTACCCCAAATACGCTTTTTATCAATAGCATTTCATTAACATATCTCTACCGTATATCAGAAATCTTGTCTGCAAATGTAATTGTTTTCCAAACCCACTCCGTGGGTATCCTTTGCTATGTACCAATCCGTTTACAA
Source organism: Bombina bombina (assembly GCF_027579735.1). Taxonomy (NCBI): domain Eukaryota; kingdom Metazoa; phylum Chordata; class Amphibia; order Anura; family Bombinatoridae; genus Bombina; species Bombina bombina. The sequence continues at coordinate 647,326,451 of NC_069504.1, forward strand.
TACCTAGGTTTCAAAATGGCGCTTTAAACACAAAGTTATTGGTTTAAGTATTTTGAACACTCAGTGCTGAAAATAGTGGGCAGGATAACGTGACATCATCGGCGAATAAAAGATATAACTTTTAGAACGTTCTGAAACTTTGTTTTGGAGAAAATATAGGTCAAATAGTAAGAAGTGAATACAGCGCCAACAAGAGGCCAAGGGATAAATATACTCACAGAGAGATAAAAGAAGATTATTTAATGAACCATGTTAAAAAGCATCAGTAAAAAATGTAAAAAACACATATAGATAAAATTACAAAAACAGGAATATCTTGCAGGAGCTGTTAAAGCTGATAATTACAATAAAAACAGAGATAATAACAGGTGATCAGTGTGAGTGGTACACCAGATTAAGAGTGTAAACTAGTGAAACAGAATAAGCCTAAGTACAACTATAACAAGTGCATCAAGCAAGAAATTAATAAACAATAGTACAAACAATAATGTTCAAAAAATAGTGTGTCAAAAAAATAGAAAAATGCACTGCAGTGCAAAAAGAGGGTCAAATAGTAAGTGAGTGCAAATGGATTTAACAAATGCTAGCTACTAATCCAGTGAGGTAAAGATATAATTAAATAAAATACACAATATGCAATAACATAAAAAATATATTCCAAAAAAGTGTTCCAAAAAGTTGATCAACAAATGTTAGTGAAGTACAAAAATAAGTCAATCAAAACCAAAAAAAAAAAAAGAAATGGGTGATGAAAAACAAGGTGAAAGTGAGGAAATTGGTTCTTTCAATATTAGTTACTTTAACAGATCCAAATTCCTGAGTGTGGTAGCTGAAGTAGCTGATTGGATCCTAGCACCTGTCAGCTGCTCCTATGGTATCCTAAAAAGTGTCCCTGGAAAAAAGAAATTCACAACATAGTGTATCCAATATCAGAATGAAGTAAAGATTAAAATAATGCTTACCAATATGTCAACGCGTTTCTGCCCTCAAAAAAGGGCCTTTCTCAAGACTAAACGTCTTGAGAAAATACACTTGTATTTTGCTTGTGGTCGATTCCCTCTAAATTGGTACCTCTCCTGTACTGGCTTTGTGTTCCCATCTCCTGTTTCTACTGGTGTGAGTGGGGGAAAAACCTGATTCAGATCTACCTGTTCACCATTTGTTCTGGTATCTCTATTCTCTTTATTCCAGTATTTAGAGTTAGTCATAGTTTTAGTTTGTTCTTTAGGTCTCACTGCCTGACCCTGATCAAGAGGGATTACTGTATCTTTAAGAATGCTATTAGTGTCTCTTGTGGAATTCTCCTCACCACTTGTCCAAGCACTGTCATCTGATGATATGCCAGTATCACTGAAAGTTACTTTTTTGTTGTTCTGTTTCTTATGTCTGTGTCTATTTTTATTTTTTTATTAAAATCCTGGCTGATTTGTATTATGTACCTGTCTATATCTACTTTTTGCTTGTTTATTCCAGATATACACGGTATTAGTTGTGTAGTCTGATCTATCCCTCAAATATTTGGAGTGTTTTATTTCCATAATGTTGCTTTTTCTAATATTAAGCTTTTTTCAGGATAGCATAACATTTTGGAAAATCCTGATTCTGACAGCGTGTGTTCATCTCAAGTTGTAACATATCAATTTCATTACATATACCAACCAACAGATCTTTTTATATTCTAACAACATTATCATCAAGCGTGATGAACAATCAGATAGTATTTCATTCCATTTACACACAAAAGGGCCGGTTTATCAATGTCTGGTGTACATGATCCGCTGTAGCGGATCATGTCCGCCAGACATTGCTGAATGCAGTTCTGGTGAACTGCTTGTGCAATGCCGCTCCTTGCAGATTCGCGGCCACTAACAAGGGTGTCACGATCGGGCGGAGTGCAGACCGCAACCTCAGATGAGGCGTATGAGTTAAGAGGCAGCGGTGTTAAGACCGCTGCTTCTTAACTCCTGTTTCCGACCAGCCTGAAGGCTCGCATGGAAACAGCTGCATTGGGGCTGATTCAGGCAATGATAAATTCTGACCTATTGTCTTTAACTGTAATCTCAAATGTTGGGAATTTATAAATCCGTAATCCCCTTGGTATCATGCTCATATTCATGTAACTGTCAAATGTCCAGATATCCCACTGGATTTTTGCTTCTTTTGTTAACAATGTTTTCATATTATCAAAAAGTTCACTTAGAGTCATATCTGATACATTTTCGGAAAAAATGCGTTCCGGTTCTGAAGTACCTTGCCGTAACTGGCATGAATGAATAGAATTGTGGTGTGTTCTCCATTGTTTTTTGTTTTTGTTTTTTTAAATAATTTTTTATTGAGGTTGTGCATGTTAAAGAACAAAGATGAAACATCACATCATTCAAATAACAATGAAAGGAGCGTGCTTACTGAAACCATATGCAACCATAAGGGAATAGAACTTACATGTAGCATTAGATAAAAAAATAACAGATCAGGGTGTTGTGTAAAAGTATCTGGAACCTCAGTTTTATTAAAATTTTTCTATGGTTGCTTCCTCAATGGTATGAGGGATCACTCTTGGACCCATGAATAGTAAGAGATTCTAGAGGAGGAAATTAGCTTATGAAATGGCCACTTTTGGGCCTAGATATTAAAATATGGGGAGGGGATCAGCCGTCAAGAGCTGCTCAAATATGAGGGTAGGGAAGGGGACTGGGCCCATAGATGCTAGCAAAACATTGCTTCACAATACAAGCAGGATGGAGTATTTGTCCATTGAGAGTGAACATGTATATATTAAAAAATAATAAAAATAAAAGAAATGCCTATTCATGAAAGTAATGGGTATCTATAAGGAGACCACCAGTAGGTTAGAAAATTAAAGATAGTATCCCATTTCCTAGAAGAGGGGCGGTCTTTGAGCTGAGGAGTATGGTAAATCCTATAATTTCAAGGACAGATGGAGGGTATTAAACAATATTAGGGCATATAAGATCAAGGATAGATGGAGGGTGTTAAATGGTATTAGGGCATTTAAGGTTAAGGACAGATGGAGGGTGTTAAATAACATTAGAACATATAAGATCAGGGGCAGATGGAGGGTGTTAGATAATATTAGGTCATATAAGATCAAGAACAGATGGAGGGCGTTAAATAATATTAGGGCATATAAGATCAAGGACAGATGGAGGATGTTAAATGATATTAGGGCATATAAGCGTATGACTTAGATAAATATGAAATGAGATAAACTAAATTCAGTTCTAAAGACAAGCAACCAGTACATGCCTAGAATCTTAAAGTAGGTGCGTGTGATAAATCTTGAGCAGTATTGTGTTCTTTTTACAGCAAGAGCCCATGTATATAGGTAATATGGTTGAGCCGGCTAAGATCAGGGCTCTCAACCATCTTATCTCTAAACATATGGGGGACGCTATGTCTACTAGAGGGCTATAAGTAGGGGGAGTTAAGTCTGAAATATGTGTTAAGGGGCTATATATGTTTCTACAATATAATTGTGGCCTAATAAAACTGGATCAGGACACAAAGAGACACACAGCACTATACAGAGGGGCACAACAACAAGACACAAATGTTGCATATTAAATATACAAAAAATTAAACTATTAGCTGGGTGCTAAAAAAGAAGGGAGAGGTACATGCATGACTAGGGTCTACACTCAGCACACACAAAATTGCAGTTCCAAAATGCGTTCCCCCCCCCCCTCAAAACCCCCCCCCAAAAAACAAGTTTGTATCTAGCCTATATCTGCTCTGCTCAAGTCCAATCCGCTGCATGGAGAGACCCATACTGTACAGAGATAGCTGTCCGAGACCAGGGGAAGACCCTGGTAGTCTCTCATGTAGAGCCATCTTGGAGGAGCAGATGTCAGGATCGTAATCCACTCATGTAATCGCTTTATTGCGAAGTGAGTATGAGAGCTTCCCCAGTGTCCCATCCAGGAGCCGTCCGCATCCCCAGAACAGGTCACAGAGGGTGAGGGGGTAAATTGCTGTCTGCTGTCTGTAAATGAAGTAGGTGGCTGGAAATCCGACACATGCTTCCCAATTGTAGATTGCTCGCGGCTACACAGCAAAGCTATGCTTGGTTTCCGGATTTGCTGCTGTGTCTCCATCTGAGCATGTGAGGCAGGTAAATAGCATATGTCTATTTCTAAGCTTCCTCCTGAGCTATCAGCCTTCACTGATCCCAGGGTCACCTTAGGCTCTCCGGAGTTATAGTGTAATGTCCGATCTGTTGTTGAGTGTATCTCCGGTGCTACAGAGGAAACAAACTTTGGTGGATGTGACCGCCGGGCGCTATCTTCCATGCAGGCCTCTCCGATATTAGCTCTGAGATCCGCAAACTGTATATCCATCTTACAGACAAGGTCTCGAAGTAAGGCTAGTGCGGTAAGACTAAACTCCTCCATCCTGTTATATATAACTAGCAATCAACTAGGCCAGTAGAACCCGGCTTACCGGGAGGGGGGAGTTTGATGAGTAAAAGTATGTAGGCCGTCTCCTGATACATGCGGTTATTCACAAAAGAGTTCTGGATGCGATAATCCTGTTAGGGCCACAATCCTCAGGAAAAGAATAGTAGTATAGTACGATCTTGGAACCCAAATAGAAAACTATGTAGCTTTAATGATCGATACAGGCTGTTGTAGGCTCCAGCCAAAGGTGACGTCCTAAGATCTTGATAGGCTAATTCAGCTCCTGGGTGATCTGGTGCGGGAATCACAGAGAATTTCGGTGCTACCGGCTGGGCATTAATGGGATACTATAAGTATAGAGTAAAATAAAAGCTATATCCCAAGGTAATTTATGAACTAAAAAGATATTCCCAGGAGCTTCATGAAATGCGACTGATCATGGCCGCCTCTTAGCCACTCCCCGTGTTCTCCATTGTTTAATAATACCCTTTTTATCAACATGCACCTGCAAAATTTAAAAGGTCTTTGCACCGGGGGTATTTTCAGCATACACCCAAATGCATATATAGTCACAGAAAGATGTGCTAAGACCTAAACAGTTTTTCACAGCTTATATCCGAGAATATTAGTATACAACGGCATCTCCTTACTAGGTCTGGAGCCCAATGCGCTTTCACAGGTTTAGGGTAAGTCCCAAGTCCAGATCCCTTTATGAGAAGGCGGCACCACACTACAACTCTATGAGGAGTGTATCTTACTGTGTCTTCATGCTCTCCCCACTACCGGAACCTTGTCTCCCATGATGCTCTGCTTACGGCTTGCTCCTCTGGTAACCGTTAGTGACATCACAGTCGGTGTGCAAATAGCCTAACACACTCGAATGAGGCTAGGCTAGGCTGATGCAGGTGGAGAAGGGTATGTGCGGACTCTGATGCTTTGCTGAAACAAGTAGAATCTATCCTAAAGCGTTGTAAGCACAGACGTCCCAAGGTTAAATAAAACTTGACTTTTATTACCCAAAGTTAAAACCACAAGGAGATACACACATAAGAAAGAAGGTGGTGTGGTTATCACAGCTTACACGTTTTGGCTGGTAGCCGTAGTCATAGCCCTGTGCATTACCACACCTGATACATTTTAAATAGAGGGTTCCTTCACCTGATTGGGTAAAAAGTTAAATGAAACATACACCTTCAAACTTAAAGATATAATTGTCAGAATACTTTGGGGAATGATTTTTTGCCTTATGTTATAAATTATTATATGAATCAGATATAATGTCAGTAAATGCATTATTTTCAGAGGCATTAGAATCTGAAGAGGAAGAATTTTATGAAGAGTTTTAAAAAATATTTTAGCACGCCTTAATTTCTCCCATTTGGATCCCCTTGGGAGGAAGAGTTCTCTTAGCAGTTGCTTTTGTCCTGTTGCTGCTATGAATTAATGTGTCAGTAAATAACTGATGTGATCTCTTTATTAGTTACTTGTTTTTACTGCCATAGATGCATTTTTCCTTTTAATGGATTTTTAGACCATTTAGACTGAGAATTTATAAGGGTTGACATTTTATTAATTAATTTATTAATTGAATTGTCAGTAATGTTTTGTGCTGACTGAGCAGTCAATGGAGAAGATGATTCTGCAGATTGTGACATAGCAATAAAATGTAAAATTAAATTTAAAGGACCAGTAAATACAGTAGATTTCCATAATCAACAAATTCATGATAAAAAGAAAATGCAATATCACTTAGGGGCCCATTTATCAAGCGGAGCTTGAGGGCCTGTGTTTCTGGCGAGCTTGCAGGCTCACCAGAAACAGCAGTTATGAAGCAGCGGTCTAAAGACTGCTGCTCCATAACCTGTCCGCCTACTCTGAGCAGGCGGACAGACATCGCCACAATTCAACCCGATTGAGTACGATTGGGTTGATTGACACCCCTGCTGGCGGCAGATTGGCCGTGAATCTGCAGGGGGCGGCATTGCACCAGCAGCTCACAAGAGCTGCTGGTGCAATGCTGAATACGGAGAGCGTATTGCTCGCCACATTCAGCGAGGTCTGTCGGACCTGATCCGCATTGTCGGATCAGGTTCGACAGACTTTTGTTAAATAGGCCCCTTAGTCTGAACTACAAATGAGTAGTAGCTTTGTTTCTGACAAATTTAAAAGTTATGTCTATTGCCACTTGCCCTGTATCAGGTCACAACAATCAGCCAATCACAAATGCATATATGTATATTCTGTGAATTCTTGCACATGCTTAGTAGGAGCTGGTGACTCAAAAAGTGTAAATATAAAAAGACTGTGCACTTTTTGATAATAAAAATAAATTGGAAAGTTGTTTAAAATTGCTGCTCTATGTGAATCGTGAAAGTTTAATTTTTGACTTGAGTGTCCCTTGAACTATATATAAATAATTCTAAAGTTATACCAAAGTAGACAAAAATATATAAATAATTACCAAAACTGAAAAACAAATGAGGAAATAATGAATGCATTTGTTTCTGACAAAAAAACTTTCTCACTAAATAAATTCCCAAAACGGGCCACAAGAGGGAACCAAAGGATTAGAAATAGCTTAAAGGGACATTAAACCCAAAAAATTTCTTTCATAATTCAGACAGAGAATACAATTTTAAACAACATTCCAATTTACTTCTATTATTTAATTTGCTTCATTCTTTAGATAGCCTTAGTTAAAGAAATAACAATGCACACGGGTGAGCCAATCACATGAGGCATCTTTGTGCAGCCACCAATGAGCCACCAGTTTTTTGTAATAAGTTTGATCTGATAATTGACTATTTCCCTCTGTGATGTAGTCCTGTGTATTCATGATCACCACTGCTCCTCCCTTGTCCGCAGGCTGGAAAAGGACCCCACCCAGGAATACACGTTGCAACTTAGAAAACTAATTAAAACATTCCCTAAACACACGCAACATAAACTGGACAAACTGGTGCCCTCTAACCCTAACATAGGGACATTCTACATGCTCCCAAAAATCCACAAACCAGGGAACCCAGGAAGACCAA